>NC_091348.1:2984310-3076810 GCF_038502225.1 Cherax quadricarinatus
ATGGCAGGTAACTATGCTCAGTACAGTGGTACAACACCTGAGGAATGGCAGGTAAATATGCTCAGTACAGTGGTACAACACCTGAGGAATGGCAGGTAACTATGCTCAGTACAGTGGTACAACACCTGAGGAATGGCAGGTAACTATGTTCAGTACAGTGGTACAACACCTGAGGAATGGCAGGTAACTATGTTCAGTACAGTGGTACAACACCTGAGGAATGGCAGGTAACTATGTTCAGTACAGTGGTACAACACCTGAGGAATGGCAGGTAACTATGTTCAGTACAGTGGTACAACACCTGAGGAATGGCAGGTAACTATGTTCAGTACAGTGGTACAACACCTGAGGAATGGCAGGTAACTATGTTCAGTACAGTGGTACAACACCTGAGGAATGGCAGGTAACTATGTTCAGTACAGTGGTACAACACCTGAGGAATGGCAGGTAACTATGTTCAGTACAGTGGTACAACACCTGAGGAATGGCAGGTAACTATGTTCAGTACAGTGGTACAACACCTGAGGAATGTCAGGTAACTATGTTCAGTACAGTGGTACAACACCTGAGGAATGGAAGGTAACTATGTTCAGTACAGTGGTACAACACCTGAGGAATGGCAGGTAACTATGTTCAGTACAGTGGTACAGCACCTGAGGAATGGCAGGTAACTATGTTCAGTACAGTGGTACTGTGGAAAATTGCATTTATCTGAATGTATCATTATTTACATAATAATAAATGAACATAGATAATTATTATTTATCAGTTAGACAAGTAGGAATCTGGGACACCTAGGTCGCAAAAAATGTCCCCCTTCGATACCTACCACTGTCATATCCACAAGTTGCTCTCAACCTATTAATTATATGAAATATACATACACCAGGAATGCTGGTAAGTATACAAATTTGTGGACTGTATATTAAAAATAATAAATGATTATAGGTTGGTAGATTATAGGTTGGTAGACAGCAACCACCCAGGGAAGTACTACCTTCCTGCCAGATGACTGTGAAACAAAAACCTGTAACTGTTTTGCATGATGGTAGGATTGCTGGTTTTCTTTTTCTGTCTCATAAACACGCTAGATAACAGGGATATCTTGCTACTCCTACTTACACTTTGGTCACATTTCACAGACACGCACATGCATATATATATATACATACATCTAGGTTTTTCTCCTTATTCTAAATAGCTCTTGTTCTTTTTTATTTCTTCTATTGTCCATGGGGAAGTGGAAAAGAATCTTTCCTCCGTAAGCCATGCGTGTCGTATGAGGCGACTAAAATGCCGGGAGCAATGGGCTAGTAACCCCTTCTCTTGTATACATTTACTAAAAAAGAGAAGAAGAAAAACTTTATAAAACTGGGTTGTTTAAATGTGCGTGGATGTAGTGCGGATGACAAGAAACAGATGATTGCTGATGTTATGAATGAAAAGAAGTTGGATGTCCTGGCTCTAAGCGAAACAAAGCTGAAGGGGGTAGGAGAGTTTCAGTGGGGGGAAATAAATGGGATTAAATCTGGAGTATCTGAGAGAGTTAGAGCAAAGGAAGGGGTAGCAGTAATGTTAAATGATCAGTTATGGAAGGAGAAAAGAGAATATGAATGTGTAAATTCGAGAATTATGTGGATTAAAGTAAAGGTTGGATGCGAGAAGTGGGTCATAATAAGCGTGTATGCACCTGGAGAAGAGAGGAATGCAGAGGAGAGAGAGAGATTTTGGGAGATGTTAAGTGAATGTATAGGAGCCTTTGAACCAAGTGAGAGAGTAATTGTGGTAGGGGACCTGAATGCTAAAGTAGGAGAAACTTTTAGAGAGGGTGTGGTAGGTAAGTTTGGGGTGCCAGGTGTAAATGATAATGGGAGCCCTTTGGTTGAACTTTGTATAGAAAGGGGTTTAGTTATAGGTAATACATATTTTAAGAAAAAGAGGATAAATAAGTATACACGATATGATGTAGGGCGAAATGACAGTAGTTTGTTGGATTATGTATTAGTAGATAAAAGACTGTTGAGTAGACTTCAGGATGTACATGTTTATCGAGGGGCCACAGATATATCAGATCACTTTCTAGTTGTAGCTACACTGAGAGTAAAAGGTAGATGGGATACAAGGAGAATAGAAGCATCAGGGAAGAGAGAGGTGAAGGTTTATAAACTAAAAGAGGAGGCAGTTAGGGTAAGATATAAACAGCTATTGGAGGATAGATGGGCTAATGAGAGCATAGGCAATGGGGTCGAAGAGGAATGGGGTAGGTTTAAAAATGTAGTGTTAGAGTGTTCAGCAGAAGTTTGTGGTTACAGGAAAGTGAGTGCAGGAGGGAAGAGGAGCGATTGGTGGAATGATGATGTAAAGAGAGTAGTAAGGGAGAAAAAGTTAGCATATGAGAAGTTTTTACAAAGTAGAAGTGATGCAAGGAGGGAAGAGTATATGGAGAAAAAGAGAGAGGTTAAGAGAGTGGTGAAGCAATGTAAAAAGAGAGCAAATGAGAGAGTGGGTGAGCTGTTATCAACAAATTTTGTTGAAAATAAGAAAAAGTTTTGGAGTGAGATTAACAAGTTAAGGAAGCCTAGAGAACAAATGGATTTGTCAGTTAAAAATAGGAGAGGAGAGTTATTAAATGGAGAGTTAGAGGTATTGGGAAGATGGAGGGAATATTTTGAGGAATTGTTAAATGTTGATGAAGATAGGGAAGCTGTGATTTCGTGTATAGGGCAAGGAGGAATAACATCTTGTAGGAGTGAGGAAGAGCCAGTTGTGAGTGTGGGGGAAGTTCGTGAGGCAGTAGGTAAAATGAAAGGGGGTAAGGCAGCCGGGATTGATGGGATAAAGATAGAAATGTTAAAAGCAGGTGGGGATATAGTTTTGGAGTGGTTGGTGCAATTATTTAATAAATGTATGGAAGAGGGTAAGGTACCTAGGGATTGGCAGAGAGCATGCATAGTTCCTTTGTATAAAGGCAAAGGGGATAAAAGAGAGTGCAAAAATTATAGGGGGATAAGTCTGTTGAGTGTACCTGGTAAAATGTATGGTAGAGTTATAATTGAAAGAATTAAGAGTAAGACGGAGAATAGGATAGCAGATGAACAAGGAGGCTTTAGGAAAGGTAGGGGGTGTGTGGACCAGGTGTTTACAGTGAAACATATAAGTGAACAGTATTTAGATAAGGCTAAAGAGGTCTTTGTGGCATTTATGGATTTGGAAAAGGCGTATGACAGGGTGGATAGGGGGGCAATGTGGCAGATGTTGCAAGTGTATGGTGTAGGAGGTAGGTTACTGAAAGCAGTGAAGAGTTTTTACGAGGATAGTGAGGCTCAAGTTAGAGTATGTAGAAAAGAGGGAAATTTTTTCCCAGTAAAAGTAGGCCTTAGACAAGGATGTGTGATGTCACCGTGGTTGTTTAATATATTTATAGATGGGGTTGTAAGAGAAGTAAATGCGAGGGTCTTGGCAAGAGGCGTGGAGTTAAAAGATAAAGAATCACACACAGGGTGGGAGTTGTCACAGCTGCTCTTTGCTGATGACACTGTGCTCTTGGGAGATTCTGAAGAGAAGCTGCAGAGATTGGTGGATGAATTTGGTAGGGTGTGCAAAAGAAGAAAATTAAAGGTGAATACAGGAAAGAGTAAGGTTATGAGGATAACAAAAAGATTAGGTGATGAAAGATTGAATATCAGATTGGAGGGAGAGAGTATGGAGGAGGTGAACGTATTCAGATATTTGGGAGTGGACGTGTCAGCGGATGGGTCTATGAAAGATGAGGTGAATCATAGAATTGATGAGGGAAAAAGAGTGAGTGGTGCACTTAGGAGTCTGTGGAGACAGAGAACTTTGTCCTTGGAGGCAAAGAGGGGAATGTATGAGAGTATAGTTTTACCAACGCTCTTATATGGGTGTGAAGCATGGGTGATGAATGTTGCAGCGAGGAGAAGGCTGGAGGCAGTGGAGATGTCATGTCTGAGGGCAATGTGTGGTGTGAATATAATGCAGAGAATTCGTAGTTTGGAAGTTAGGAGGAGGTGCGGGATTACCAAAACTGTTGTCCAGAGGGCTGAGGAAGGGTTGTTGAGGTGGTTCGGACATGTAGAGAGAATGGAGCGAAACAGAATAACTTCAAGAGTGTATCAGTCTGTAGTGGAAGGAAGGCGGGGTAGGGGTCGGCCTAGGAAGGGTTGGAGGGAGGGGGTAAAGGAGGTTTTGTGTGCGAGGGGCTTGGACTTCCAGCAGGCATGCGTGAGCGTGTTTGATAGGAGTGAATGGAGACAAATGGTTTTTAATACTTGACGTGCTGTTGGAGTGTGAGCAAAGTAACATTTATGAAGGGATTCAGGGAAACCGGCAGGCCGGACTTGAGTCCTGGAGATGGAAAGTACAGTGCCTGCACTCTGAAGGAGGGGTGTTAATGTTGCAGTTTAAAAACTGTAGTGTAAAGCACCCTTCTGGCAAGACAGTGATGGAGTGAATGATGGTGAAAGTTTTTCTTTTTCGGGCCACCCTGCCTTGGTGGGAATCGGCCAGTGTGATAATAATAAAAATATACATAACAGAAAGAGAATATCTTAAAAATCACTCGCCAATTTAACTGGAGATTAAGTTGTATCATACTCAGAAAACCTCACTGTCTATACATGAAAATAACAACTGACTAGAGCTATAACGTAACAGACTTATCTGAGGTTCCTGGAGTTGTCCTGTCCTGTCGCCTGATATCTCAAGCTATGCAGGAATGCACATCCAACAATTTCGCCTCCTATTTGAGAGGTGTCAGCCCAATTTTAACCTCTAGAACACAAAATTCCTTCCCATTACACTAACGTTGTATCCAATTTAAATTAACAATGGTGACTCCTCCTGTCTGCGCAGGCGCAGGTCCAGTTTCCCATTTTCCATAATATAATTCTTTTAAATACAGTATGGCAATTTATTTACATATAACTACTGTATTTCTGGAAAATATGTACAGTATTTTCCACAGGTACAGCACCTGAGGAATGGCAGGTAACTATGTTCAGTACAGTGGTATAGCACCTGAGGAATGGCAGTGTGAAGGATGTCAGTCGACATCCAAAATGTGGGCAAAACTTACACTGACACATGCAGCAAAAGAAGACGTTATTAGCGCGACGTTTCACTTATACAAGTCTTCATCAGGTACTTGATATTGCCTCATGTAGGTGAAATGTGGCAGTAATAAAGGTCTCACCTTGCTGTGTCTGTTTACCACTTGTCAACTACGTCATACTTCAAAAACTACCACAGGAACAACTTTTTGCTATAACTTGTGTGTACCTTGAATAAAAATCTATAAGGATGCAACACATGTTTTGTGTAGTTGTGAGTGGTAGTGTGTAAACCTTGACTGTTTAAATTTTGCTGTTTTAATATTAGAGAATCCAGGAAGTTTACAAGTCGTGTGTTTCTTGTAAGTTAATAACCCAGGAGGCGCTGCGTTTAACATTCCTTTACTTCTTATTGTTGCTTGCTTCAGGCACACTACTACTGCACTTCATTTTAACACCCATCTACTCTCTCTTTCCCCCATGGTGTGATCACATAGTTTACCATCTCTCGTATAGTGTTAGGTTACACAACGAGAACTATCAAAACAAGAGAGGCCAAGCCAGTGATGATAGTCTTCAGGTCAATCGTCCTCTCTCAGTTGTAGTACTGCGGTATACCAACAGCCTGTTACACGGCTGGCGAATTTGCAAAACTGGAGAATGTACAGAGAACCTTAAGAGCTCGTATAACCTCAGTTAAGCATCTAAATTACTTGAGAGAGCTTGATGTGAAGTCCCTTGAACCGTACTGCTTAGCCCTATAACGTAAGCGGGAAAGATATATAATAATATACACCTGGAACATTCTGGAGGGATTGGTCTCAAACCTGCACATTGAAATCACTCTTTACGAAAACACAAGACTTGGCAGACAGTGCAAGATACCACCAATGAAAAGCAGAAGCGTGATGAGTACGCTGAGTAAACTCTGGGTACAAAGAGATCACCACTCTTCAACATCCTTCCACCATACTTAACAGGAATTACCACAACACCCCTGTTTGTCTTCAAGAAGGAACTCGGTAAGTTCATAAAGTCAGTGTCTGATAAACCAGGCTGTGGTACACACGCTGGACTGCGGGTGACTGGCATCGTCAGGTTTACCAATCAAGCCAACCAGACCGGGGCACGGGAGCAGTAACCCCAAGAAACCACTATAGGTAACCCACAGGTGACCACCATGTCTCACATGTTATTACCACATAGTACACCATCATTTTTTACATAACATAAGAAGGAACACTGCAGCAGACCTATTGGCCAATACCACGGGCGGGATTTGAACCCGCGGTCAGAGAGTCTCAAATCCCGCGGATTCAAATCCCGCCCGTGGTATGGTTTGTTTGCAATCGTGTCGTCACGATTTCGTGAGTCCTATTGGCCCATGCGAGGCAGGTCCAAGTCACCTCCCGGCTTAAACCAATGACCCACCTACTCAGGTCAGATCACATCCACTTAAGGGGCATGGCATCAGACCTATTAGCACAAGCTAGTCAGGTCCAACTCACACCCACCTACACTCACTCATGTATTTATCCATCCTATTTTTAAAACTACGCAACGTTTTAACTGCCATGACGGTACTCGGGATTTTGTTCCACTCATCCACAACTCTATTACCAAACCAGTGCTTTCCTATATCCTTCCGGAATCTGATTTTTTTTTTTTTTGGCTAGATATTTTCAGCACGCTATTTACATTCCCTTTATTTGTTCCTGTTTTCCATTTATACACCTCTATCATATATCCCCTAATTCTACGCCTTTCTATAGAGTGCAGATTCAGGGACCTCAGTCTATCCTCATAGGGAAGATTTCTGATACATGGGATCAACTTTGTCATCCTCATCTGTATGTTTTCCAGTGCATTTATATCCATTCTGTAATAAGGGCAGCGGCAGCAGCAACAGGTACCTTGTCCTCTATTTTTACTTCTACCTGAGGTTCCCAGCAGCCCAGTGATGACCTAATCAAGACCCACATAACACTAACATGTGTGGATACCCAGAATGATATAAATCAACTGCAGAAATCACCCAAAAGTTCACAAATTACCAACTAATAGGACTCGTACTACCACCTCCTACCCCGCTGCCACTGAAGTGATACTCCACAACATTCACCCATCACCCATCGCCTACTATTCACCCGAAGCCACAGCCAATGGACAAGGGTCAGAGCAATAAAAGAAGATCCAGTAACCAGCTAAGGACTCCTAACATCAAAGGTGAGAGCAGTAATAACACGAGGAAAACTTGTGGTACTGCCAGCCAGGACACAACCCGCATCACCACAACACACGACAGACAACAACAAAACATGGCCGCCGCCACAGTCCAAGATAACTCCTTCCCAGTATTTGATGTCAAGAAGATCACCGACCCAGAAATAGCTAAACTCCTTACGATTCAGAACCAAATGATCACCAAACTAACTCAAGAAATGCAGGAACTAAAAGCTAGCAATGCAGATTACCTCAACAAGATCACTGCTCTTGAACATAAACTAGACACACTGGAACAACAAAGCAACACCCACACCCAGTCCCTAGACACCATCAACACTCTAAAAGACCAAGTCACCCTACTTACTACCAACATTATAGAGGAAAGATCAAGAGTGGACCAACAACTTGCCAATGTCATAACCAACTTCCAAGACCATAATGACCAACAACAGCTATCTGACGCTGTTGTAGTTAACAGCAAACATCTCCCACCCACAGTCACCCAAGAGACCTGCATGGAGACCACCCTACAGCTTATCAAGGACCACCTTTGCCTTAACATACCTTTGTAGTAGTGATGACTTGCTCAGCCATCAAAACTTTGAGGCTAAAGGATTGCAAACTGATGGGCTACCAAGCGGGTGATGATCTAAAAAAACTGATAAAAAAACAGTGCTGTTAAAATTCCAAACTAGCCTACAAAGAAACAACCTACTAAAAACATCTATTTCTATGAAATCTGATGTTTACGTCAGTGAGTGATTTATCAAAACAAGACGAAACCTTCTTTATCGGCTAAGAAAATTACGCTATGCCCAAAAAATCCACCAGTGCTTTGTGAGGGATGGAAAAATCGCAGTTAGGAAACAGCCCACTGGGAAGAGATACTTCATCTCTACAGAACATGACCTTAAAACATTCCTAAGTGAGGCTGGACTAACAGAATCAGAGTAAAGTGCAGATAATACCCACAGTCCACCGTTAGTGTTATATTGTCATAAATTTGTGCCCCCCTAAAATTCTAATACCCCAACTACTTTTGATTGTCATTGTTGTATTCAACGACCATTCTACCTCATAGTCTTAATTTGTTTAATATCTACAGAATCTATCTCCTTTTTTACAACTTACCGCATCACTGTTCTATCTTATTTTATTATAAACTAACCATAACTTGTCCTCAATAATTCTACCTCACTTTAAGAAATACTCAATTGCCCAATTTTATTCTAAAATCTCTATTATTGCCCAATTTTGCTTAAAACTATATTGATCAAACTTATTGTAAACTTTTATTATTGCCCATTTTTATTCTATACTTTTTTAAACTAGTATTTTCAACTACAACTTTTATATTATCCTGTCTACCATCTTACTAGCATATTATAACCAAGTCATTGCCATTTTTATTTTTATAATTTTTTTATTATTCTTTTGCTACCTTAACTTGTGTATTTTATCCTGTCAATTTAAATCTAGTTATACTCTAATTCTTGTAAACAACTTATATAAGACCTTAGTGCAATTACAATTGAGAGTCTTGTGCCTTTTTTATATTATTAGATTAAACTCAGTTGTACTATAGCTCATTCTAGCTCAATACATAGTCAATACCAAATTCACTATATTAGACCATAGTGTAATTACTAGTGAGAGTCTGGTGCTATTTTTAATTTGTATTTTTATATTATTAGATTAAACCTAGTTGTACTATAGCTCATTCTAGCTCAAAACAGACTCCATAATAGTCATTATATTAGACCTTAGTGCAATTCAAGTGAGAGTCTTGTTCTATTTTTAATTTGTATTTTTATATTACTAGTTTATACCTAGTTGTACTTTAGTTCATTCCAGCACAACACATAGACAACATCAACTTCATTATGTGTAGCAGTGACTATACTCTATATGACCAAAATACTCTAGCTATATACTTGTCCAAACTTCCCACCACTACAGATATCAGTACTAGAACTCAACACACAACTCAGGATATAAATAACCATAATTTAAACCTAGATGATTGATCACGTTGACCCTGATCTAAACCTCCATAATCTGACACCCAATCAAAACCTATTGGAAAGTAAGTGCCTTTATTACACAGCATCACAAGCCAGCACTATCCTAAACAATGCTAAAAGTCTATCAGTACTTAACTACAACTTTGTCAGTACTTAACTACAACATCAGGTCCTTAAGCAAACACTATGATGACCTCCTGGCACTCCTTGAATCACTAAAGACACCCTTCTCCTGCATTATTCTTACTGAGACCTGGCTTAAGCAAGACACAATAGATATCTACCCTCTACCAGGACACACAGCAATTCACAACTGCAGACCAAACCAAGTTGGGGGTGGTATTGCAATCTATTACTCTAACCAATTATCTTATATTAGCACCACTTGCTTTAGTGATGAATATGGGGAATACATTTTTGCTAATTTTACTGTAAAAAACCTTAAGACACCTATAACAATCGGTGCCATTTACCGGATACCCCACACAAACATCCCAAATTTCAGTGAGAAATTAAAGTCACTAATAACAAACAGACAAATGAATAAGCACCACCTTCTCTTAGCTGGAGACTTCAACATCAACCTTGGCATACTAGATGATCAGCCTGTAACTGATTTCATCAACAATATGAACAACACACTTCTCATACCAACAATAACTAAACCAACCAGGCTCACTGAGACAAGTGCAACCATAATAGACCACATATGGACCAATATACTAGCCCCCCTTAAATCAGGGATAATCACAGATAGCACTACAGACCACTACCCTACCTTCCTCCTGACAAACACTGGTAAACCACCACTTGAATACAACAAAGTCTCATTTAGACTCCATGATGAGGCCTCAATAAGGAAGTTCACAGCTGACCTAGAGACTGTTGACTGGCCTACAGAATTCTCCAAGGCCAATGGTATTGATGACTGGACAGACATTTTTCTTAACAAATTACTTAGACTATACAACAAACATTGTCCTATAAAAACGAAACAGATCACAAACAAATGGCATGCTTGCCCATGGCTAACCAGCACCATTCTGAAATCCATTGACAAGAAACACCAATATGAAAAGCAATATAGACAGGGCTTAATACACAAAGATATTCTTAAACACTATTCATCAGTTCTCACCAAAGTAATAAAGAAAGCCAAACAACTATACTACTCCAGTAGATTCACAGACACTAGAGGAGATATAAAAAAGACCTGGAAAACACTCTCTCAGATTCTAGGGACCCACAAACTGAAAAAAAATCAAGAATATTGTCCTAACTAAACCTAATGAAACACCACTACATCCCAGACACAGCTAACAAGATAAACGACTTCTTCTCAGCCAAAGGATCTAATCTCGCCAATAAAATCCCACATACCAATGCCCATGCAGGGGACTACCTAGATGGGAATTTCCCAAATTTCTTCTATCTTGCACCAGCTGAGCCCACGGAAGTCACCGAGATTATAAAGTCACTTAAAAATAACTCAGGGAATCTGTCTCATGTCCCACCATTACTGTACAAGCGAGCGGCCCATGTCCTTTCGCATGCTATTTCATTACTTTTTAACAAGTCACTAGAAACTAGCACCTTCCCGAAACTACTCAAGATGGCAAGGGTTACACCAAAACATAAAGGTGGTGACCCTACAAACTTAAACAACAACTATAGGCCAATATCAAACTTACCATTGCTATCCAAAATCTTTGAGAAACTCGTGCACAGGAGACTATATTCATTTATAACGGCACAAAACATACTCAACCCCTGCCAATTTGGATTCAGGAAAAATAAAAGCACTAATGATGCAATCATAAAAATGCTAGATCTGCTTTACACAGCATTGGAAAATAAGGAATATCCGCTAGGAATTTTTATTGACCTAAGAAAAGCTTTTGACACAGTAGACCACGACATCCTACTCCACAAACTTGACCATTACGGTATAAGAGGCCATGCGCTTGCTTATTTCAAATCTTACCTTACTAATAGGTATCAGTATGTCACCATTAAAGACACAGCATCAACAACACGGCCACTTGATACTGGAGTTCCGCAGGGAAGTGTCCTTGGTCCCCTGCTCTTCCTCATATACATCAATGATCTTCCAAACGTATCCCAACACCTGAAACCCATTCTCTTTGCTGACGACACGACTTATGTCATCTCTCACCCTAATCTTGCCACCCTCAACACCATTATTAACGAGGAGCTGATCAAAATATCGACTTGGATGACAGCCAATAAACTTACGCTTAACACTGACAAAACCTACTATATTATGTTTGGTAGCAGAGCAGGAGATGCACAAATTAACATTAAGATCGACAACACTCTAATTACCAGACATAATGAGGGCAAATTCCTAGGCCTATACCTTGACAACAACCTGAATTTCAGCACCCATATCCAACACATAACCAAAAAAGTATCCAAAACGGTTGGGATCCTCTCCAAGATACGATACTACGTGCCGCAAAATGCCCTTCTCACACTATACCACTCATTTATCCATACCTCACCTATGCTATTTGTGCTTGGGGATCAACTGCAGCAACACACCTAAAGCCAATAATAACCCAACAAAAAGCTGCAGTAAGAATAATCACCAAATCCCATCCCTGGCAACACCCCCCCCCACTCTTCATAGATCTAAACTTACTCCCTGTTCAGTACATCCACACTTACTACTGTGCAATCTACATCTACAGGACCTTAAACTCCAATATCAACCTTGACCTAAAACGCTTTCTTGATAGTTGTGACAGAACCCACAGGCATAACACCAGACACAAACATCTCTACGACATTCCCCGTGTCCGACTAAACCTTTACAAAAATTCAATGTATGTCAAAGGCCCTAAAATCTGGAACACCCTACCTGAGAACTCTAGAACTGCAGACACATTCATCATCTTCAAAACTACCATTAGAAAACATCTTATCTCCCTGATACACCCCATCAACTAACTACACGAATACCACCTGGTGGTTCAAACTTACACTCACTCACCCATTTGACCATAAACAGAAATATTAATCTCAATCTTAAAATAATGAATCCTGTGATACTCCAAAACTGAAACTATGTACTGTGCCAAAACAAAAGCATTCACATTGCTAAACTCACAAACTAGTATTTAGTCACTTAGCCATAATACCAACTTACCTCACAATTTGTAATATTTTAAAATTAAGAATTAAACTAAGTCTGCCCGAAATGCCTACCCATGCTAGGTGTTCTAGTGGTACACTCTGTAATCATTATTTTACTACATGTAAACCACACAACCAAATTCTGTAAACTCAGCATTGTAATCCTTATAGAATAAACTTTGAACTGTGCAGCATAATCTACATGAGGCCTAACCCCCACACTAACCACCTCCAGCCACACGCCAACATTATCCCCACACTACCTCCAGTCACACACCACCACTACCCCCACACTACCTCCAGTCACACACCACCACTACCCCCCACACTACCTCCAGTCACACACCACCACTACCCCCCACACTACCTCCAGTCACACACCACCACTACCCCCACACTACCTCCAGTCACACACCACCACTACCCCCCACACTACCTCCAGTCACACACCACCACTACCCCCCACACTACCTCCAGTCACACACCACCACTACCCCCCACACTACCTCCAGTCACACACCACCACTATCCCCACACTACCTCCGGCCACACACCACAACTATTCCCACACTACGTCCAGTCACACACCACCACTACCCCCACACTACCTCCAGTCACACACCACCACTACCCCCACACTACCTCCAGTCACACACTACCACTATCCCCACACTACCTCCAGTCACACACCACCACTACCCCCACACTACCTCCAGTCACACACCACCACTACCCCCACACTACCTCCAGTCACACACCACCACTACCCACACACTACCTCCAGTCACACACTACCACTATCCCCACACTACCTCCAGTCACACACCACCACTACCCCCCACACTACCTCCAGTCACACATCACCACTACCCCCACATTACCTCCAGTCACACACCACCACTACCTCCCACACTACCTCCAGTCACACACTACCACTATCCCCACACTACCTCCAGTCACACACCACCACTACCCCCCACACTACCTCCAGTCACACACTACCACTATCCCCACACTACCGCCAGTCCCACACCATCACACTACCTCCAGTCACACACTACCACTACCCCCACACTACCTCCAGTCGCACACCACCACTACCCCCCACACTACCTCCAGTCACACACTACCACTATCCCCACACTACCTCCAGTCACACACCACCACTACCCCCCACACTACCTCAAGTCACACACCACCACTACACACTACCTCCAGTCACACACCACTACCCCCACACTACCTCCAGTCACAAACCACCACTACCTCCACACTACCTCCAGTCACACACCATCACACTACCTCCAGTCACACACCACCACTACCCCCCACACTACCTCCAGTCACACACCACTACCCCTCACACTACCTCCAGTCACAAACCACCACTACCTCCACACTACCTCCAGTCACACACCACCACTACCCCCCACACTACCTCCAGTCACACACAACCACTAACCCCACACTACCTCCAGTCATAAACCACCACTACCCCCCACACTACCTCCAGTCACACACCACCACTACCCCCCACACTACCTCCAGTCACACACCACCACTACCCCCCACACTACCTCCAGTCACACACTACCACTATCCCCACACTACCTCCAGTCACACACCACCACTACCCCCCACACTACCTCCAGTCACACACCACCACTACCCCCACACTACCTCCAGTCACACACCACCACTACCCCCCACACTACCTCCAGTCACACACTACCACTATCCCCACAATACCTCCAGTCACACCACCACTACCCCCACACTACCTCCAGTCACACACCACCACTACCCCCACACTACCTCCAGTCACACACCACCACTACCCCCCACACTACCTCCAGTCACACACCACCACTACCCCCACACTACCTCCAGTCGCAAACCACCACTACCCCCCACACTACCTCCAGTCACACACCACCACTACCCCCCACACTACCTCCAGTCACACACCACCACTACCCCCACACTACCTCCAGTCACAAACCACCACTACCCCCCACACTACCTCCAGTCACACACCACCACTACCCCCCACACTACCTCCAGTCACACACCACCACTACCCCCACAGTACCTCCAGTCACACACCACCACTACCCCCACTACCTCCAGTCACACACTACCACTATCACCACATTACCTCCAGTCACACACCACAACTACCCCCCACACTACCTCCAGTCACACACTACCACTATCCCCACACTACCTCCAGTCACACACCACCACTACCCCCAACACTACCTCCAGTCACACACCACCACTACCCCCACACTACCTCCAGTCACACACCACCACTACCCCCCACACTACCTCCAGTCACACACTACCACTATCCCCACACTACCTCCAGTCACACACCACCACTACCCCCCCACACTACCTCCAGTCACACACCACCACTACCCCCACACTACCTCCAGTCACACACCACCACTACCCCCCACACTACCTCCAGTCACACACCACCACTACCTCCACACTACCTCCAGTCACAAACCACCACTACCCCCCACACTACCTCCAGTCACACACCACCACTACCCCCACACTACCTCCAGTCACAAACCACCACTACCCCCCACACTACCTCCAGTCACACACCACCACTACCTCCACACTACCTCCAGTCACACACCACCACTACCCCCACACTACCTCCAGTCACAAACCACCACTACCCCCCACACTACCTCCAGTCACACACCACCGCTACCCCCCACACTACCTCCAGTCACACACCACCGCTACCCCCCACACTACCTCCAGTCACACACTACCACTATCCCCACACTACCTCCAGTCACACACCACCACTACCCCCCACACTACCTCCAGTCACACACCACCACTACCCCCACACTACCTCCAGTCACACACCACCACTACCCCCCACACTACCTCCAGTCACACACTACCACTATCCCCACACTACCTTCAGTCACACACAACCACTAACCCCACACTACCTCCAGTCACACACCACCACTACCCCCCACACTACCTCCAGTCACACACTACCACTATCCCCACACTACCTCCAGTCACACACCACCACTACCCCCCATACTACCTCCAGTCACACACCACCACTACCCCCACACTACCTCCAGTCACACACCACTACCCCCACACTACCTCCAGTCACACACTACCACTATCCCCACACTACCTCCAGTCACACACCACCACTACCCCCCACACTACCTCCAGTCACACACCACCACTACCCCCACACTACCTCCAGTCACACACCACCACTACCCCCCACACTACCTCCAGTCACACACCACCACTACCCCCACACTACCTCCAGTCACAAACCACCACTACCCCCCACACTACCTCCAGTCACACACAACCACTACCCCCCACACTACCTCCAGTCACACACCACCACTACCCCCACACTACCTCCAGTCACAAACCCCCACGACCCCCCACACTACCTCCAGTCACACACCACCACTACCCCCCACACTACCTCCAGTCACACACCACCACTACCCCCACACTACCTCCAGTCACAAACCACCACTACCCCCCACACTACCTCCAGTCACACACCACCACTACCCCCCACACTACCTCCAGTCACACACCACCACTACCCCCCACACTACCTCCAGTCACACACTACCACTATCCCCACACTACCTCCAGTCACACACCACCACTACCCCCCACACTACCTCCAGTCACACACCACCACTACCCCCCACACTACCTCCAGTCACACACTACCACTATCCCCACACTACCTCCAGTCACACACCACCACTACCCCCCACACTACCTCCAGTCACACACCACCACTACCCCAACACTACCTCCAGTCACACACCACCACTACCCCCCACACTACCTCCAGTCACACACCACCACTACCCCCACACTACCTCCAGTCACACACCACCACTACCACACTACCTCCAGTCACACACCACCACTACCCCCACAGTACCTCCAGTCACACACCACCACTACCCCCCACACTACCTCCAGTCACACACTACCACTATCCCCACACTACCTCCAGTCACACACCACCACTACCCCCCACACTACCTCCAGTCACACACTACCACTATCCCCACACTACCTCCAGTCACACACCACCACTACCCCCCACACTACCTCCAGTCACACACCACCACTACCCCCACACTACCTCCAGTCACACACCACCACTACCCCCCACACTACCTCCAGTCACACACTACCACTATCCCCACACTACCTCCAGTCACACACCACCACTACCCCCCACACTACCTCCAGTCACACACCACCACTACCCCCACACTACCTCCAGTCACACACCACCACTACCCCCACACTACCTCCAGTCACACACCACCACTACCCCCCACACTACCTCCAGTCACACACTACCACTATCCCCACACTACCTCCAGTCACACACCACCACTACCCCCCACATTACCTCCAGTCACACACCACCACTACCCCCACACTACCTCCAGTCACACACCACCACTACCCCCCACACTACCTCCAGTCACACACCACCACTACCCCCACACTACCTCCAGTCACAAACCACCACTACCCCCCACACTACCTCCAGTCACACACCACCACTACCCCCACATTACCTCCAGTCACAAACCACCACTACCCCCCACACTACCTCCAGTCACACACCACCACTACCCCCCACACTACCTCCAGTCACACACCACCACTACCCCCACAGTACCTCCAGTCACACACCACCACTACCCCCCACACTACCTCCAGTCACACACTACCACTATCCCCACACTACCTCCAGTCACACACCACCACTACCCCCTACACTACCTCCAGTCACACACTACCACTATCCCCACACTACCTCCAGTCACACACCACCACTACCCCCCACACTACCTCCAGTCACACACCACCACTACCCCCACACTACCTCCAGTCACACACCACCACTACCACACTACCTCCAGTCACACACTACCACTATCCCCACACTACCTCCAGTCACACACCACCACTACCCCCCACACTACCTCCAGTCACACACCACCACTACCCCCACACTACCTCCAGTCACACACCACCACTACCCCCCACACTACCTCCAGTCACACACCACCACTACCCCCACACTACCTCCAGTCACAAACCACCACTACCCCCCACACTACCTCAAGTCACACACCACCACTACCCCCACACTACCTCCAGTCACAAACCACCACTACCCCCCACACTACCTTCAGTCACACACCACCACTACCCCCCACACAACCTCCAGTCACACACCACCACTACCCCCACACTACCTCCAGTCACAAACCACCACTACCCCCCACACTACCTCCAGTCACACACCACCACTACCCCCCACACTCCCTCCAGTCACACACCACCGCTACCCCCCACACTACCTCCAGTCACACACTACCACTATCCCCACACTACCTCCAGTCACACACCACCACTACCCCCCACACTACCTCCAGTCACACACCACCACGACCCCCACACTACCTCCAGTTACACACCACCACTACCCCCCACACTACCTCCCGTCACACACTACCACTATCCCCACACTACCTCCAGTCACACACTACCACTATCCCCACACTACCTCCAGTCACACACCACCACTACCCCCCACACTACCTCCAGTCACACACTACCACTATCCCCACACTACCTCCAGTCACACACCACCACTACCCCCCATACTACCTCCAGTCACACACCACCACTACCCCCACACTACCTCCAGTCACACACCACCACTACCCCCCACACTACCTCCAGTCACACACTACGACTATCCCCACACTACCTCCAGTCACACACCATCACTACCCCCCACACTACCTCCAGTCACACACCACCACTACCCCCACACTACCTCCAGTCACACACCACCACTACCCCCCACACTACCTCCAGTCACACACCACCACTTCCCCCACACTACCTCCAGTCACAAACCACCACTACCCCCCACACTACCTCCAGTCACACACAACCACTACCCCCCACACTACCTCCAGTCACACACCACCACTACCCCCACACTACCTCCAGTCACAAACCACCACTACCCCCCACACTACCTCCAGTCACACACCACCACTACCCCCACACTACCTCCAGTCACAAACCACCACTACCCCCACACTACCTCCAGTCACAAACCACCACTACCCCCCACACTACCTCCAGTCACAAACCACGAATACCCCCCACACTACCTCCAGTCACACACCACCACTACCCCCCACACTACCTCCAGTCACACACCACCACTACCCCCCACACTACCTCCAGTCACACACTACCACTATCCCCACACTACCTCCAGTCACACACCACCACTACCCCCCACACTACCTCCAGTCACACACCACCACTACCCCCACACTACCTCCAGCCACACACCACCACTACCCCCACACTACCTCCAGTCACACACCACCACTACCCACACACTACCTCCAGTCACACACTACCACTATCCCCACACTACCTCCAGTCACACACCATCACACTACCTCCAGTCACACACTACCACTACCCCCACACTACCTCCAGTCGCACACCATCACACTACCTCCAGTCACACACCACCACTACCTCCACACTACCTCCAGTCACAAAGCACCACCATCCCCCACACTACCTCCAGTCACACACCACCACTACCCCCCACACTACCTCCAGTCACACACCACCACTACCCCCACACTACCTCCAGTCACAAACCACCACTACCCCCCACACTACCTCCAGTCACACACCACCACTACCCCCCACACTACCTCCAGTCACACACCACCACTACCCCCACAGTACCTCCAGTCACACACCACCACTACCCCCACTACCTCCAGTCACACACTACCACTATCCCCACACTACCTCCAGTCACACACCACCACTACCCCCCACACTACCTCCAGTCACACACCACCACTACCCCCACACTACCTCCAGTCACACACCACCACTACCCCCACACTACCTCCAGTCACACACCATGTTACAAAAAACGCGATTCTAAAAGCTTAGAGATCTCCAGTGAATACTAGAAAGGACTGCCCTTCTAGCATCGAGCCTGTTACTGGGTTTTCGTAACAAGTAGTCAGTATCCTTGTCCAATTATCCATTAAAATTCAGTATGGTTCAATAGTGCTTTAGGATTACAACTGGTAGGCTACTAACTAGATAAATTAAAATTTAATAAATTTATTAAGTAGTAAGTTGTCTAGAGGTATATTATCAAATTAATTACAGCAATCAAAATAAAATCAATCTCTCGAGTTCAATATTATTGTGCTGAAAGCACATATCACATTTATAATTCTTAAGTACCGTCAGGTACATTAACATTTAATAAGATATTACAAATATGTACAAGTAAGTGTGTGTATGCGTGTAAGTGCTCTTAAGTAGTTAGCTATGTCTCAAGACTCGAATAAGACTTAAACAAGTGACTGACAAAGTCCTCAAATAAACTAACTTCTTGACCGACTGGCAACCCGAACAGTCTGCTTGAACAACAAAGAATGCTAAGCCCAATAGCAATGCAATATCAAGCGACTGTGACACAGAATCAGGAACTGGGAAATAATATAACGACACTAAGTAGGGACCATCAGCAGATCCTCCACAAAAGTTACAAAACTCCAATAATACTGAATCTATGTTCAGCAAAGGAAAAACTGTGACTGTGACAATACACAGGAACCAGTACAAAATTAGGTCAGAAGCTATAGCTCGGGACCTGAGATGCTCTGAGTGTCTATGTGACACACAACCTCAGTACAACGTCGAAAATCACTAAGTCTATACAATGTTCTGTGAACAGAGTTCTACAGAACTAACAAGAATAATGAGACAGACAATCTGTCCAACCACCAAGCGAGTCTACAGCAGACTGACTACTTCACGAGAGGTGAGGACACCCCCCCTCGATCACGTGATAGCTACGTGGACAGCGCAGCTCAGAAGCCAGCAGTATAACGAGCGACAAGCGATAATTACAGTAGTTGGACAATCAAGACTAACTGAGCACATATTATGTACATCCTAACAACATAAGCTAAATAACAATATAACAGTCAAATAATAATATAAAGTCATACATTTACGATTTAGCTATTATCGCAAATATAAACAATATAAAATTAAATGAAAAGGTAATATACATTATATATACATAATAATCATTGTAACCCATTCAGGGGTTGCAACACCCCCCCCAACACAACAGAGGGTCGCACTAGGAGTTGCATTAATGTCTTTCACATTATTTCTGATTACTCATATCAATATTATTATCAATATAAAAATTAAACATTAATCAGAGTCTCTCTTGTGCCAAGCACCTCTACAATTTCACAGCGTCCGTCACTAGGATATGTCCCTAGTACTAGGGCAGTACACAGTATCATATCTCTTCATACTCGTGGTTATGTACATCAGTGTAGTGACAGGATAGCGCTGACAGGGAGGGCACGTTGAGGCTCGATCATAGTAGAGGAGACTGCATTCCACTCTTAAGTAGTGGTTGTGGAATGCGAGGCAGTATGAACATCTGAGTATGAAACAGCTTAAGGTGTATAGTGAGGGGGGGGGTCTGCGACAGGACAGTGTTGCGTCACGCAGTACATCACCCGCACCACACTACTCACTCAACACTCAGCTTGTCTCCTCCTCACACAACATTACTGTGAATATATAAATATAATAATTAGACATGACATGAGTATATATAGTTAATATGGGCTGGAGGGATTAAGTTACTTTACTGAATTTGACATAGCAAGTAACAAAAGGTATTTGGGCATAAAATTACGTTAATTTAATGTAACTGATAATTATTAAGGACGAGACAGAGCGTCAGCAATTACATTACAATGACCACTTATGTGTTTTATACTAATAGAATAAGGTTGGATTCTGAGGGCCCACCTCATGATCCTAGCATTTTTACTTTTCATAGTATTTATATAAGTGAGTGGATTGTGGTCAGAAAAAACGTTAATTTTAAATGGGGAAGTGCCCAAATACACGTCAAAATGTTCCAAGGACACCACAAGAGCTAGAGCCTCTTTCTCAATAGTGGCATAATTTTTCTGGTGTCGTTTAAGCTTAGATGAATAGTAACATATAGGATGGAGAATATCAGTGGATGTTGACTGTTGGAGCAGCACAACACCCACTGCATAACCACTCGCATCTATATGTAAAAAGAAGGGAAGATTGAAATTAGGACTTTTCAACACAGGAGCAGAGGATAGAAAGCGCTTCAACCTTTTGAACGAGTCAGAACAATCTCTAGTCCAGGTGAACTGAACTTTGCTTCACTCTCAGTAACTGCTATATCTCTCAGTTTTTCCAGTGACTGATCAACAAACTGATCCTTGATTAAATCATCATGAGTTAGAAATTTAACGTCAGTTGTGTCTTGACTAGGTTGATGACCAGGGGGAGTCAGTGTTAATGATCCGGGGCGCAGAGCGTCACTAAACAACATATTCAAGCCCAAATCATCGTCATCAACTAACTCAACAGGAGACAAGGATGGTTGTTGAATCTTTGACATAGCTCTAGTAATTGCGCTGAGAGGAAATAAAATAGGTTTCTCTCTACAAGCTTCAATGGCGTAATTATCATCAGTGTTATTATCAATCACAAGTGGTTCTTTACATATACCAGCATGAAGGATATCGTTCCCTATCAACAAGTCCATTGACCTGATGGGAAATACACCACCGGATATACCCACTGAAATATAACCAGTATAATAGCTTGTTTCAATATAAACTTTGTGCAGAGGCACTTTTATAACAGCCCCTCCATAGGCTTCTAACAATACATCTATCTTGCAATAGGTATCGTCAGTTATGGGCAGTACATCTTCTCTTAATAACGTGAGATAACTGCCAGTGTCTCTGAAAGAAATTATCTCAGTTAGATGTGATTCGTCAAATCCTACTTTATCTCTCGAAAAGTAAGGACTCATAGCTGAACGAATCTTTTCGTCAGATACACTTTCTGACGCTAGTCATCTATCCTGAGTAACATTATCTAAAACAGTAGGATAAGAGGAATTGCTAGGATTTTGGTGCCTTTGTTGCTCGGAAGAGGATACGACTTGTGTGGGGGCGCCAGCCGCACGACTGTATCTCGCATCTCTTTCTAACTTATAGCAATACTCTCTAGTATGTCCTTTTCTGTTACAATAGGTACATTTAACTTTCTTCTTCTCGATACCAGATTTCTGTCTAGCCACAGAGACAGATTCAGGATTGTGAGTTTTCCTGGTAAAGGTACGAGAAGTTACAGTAGCAGGTACATCAGGCCGGCAATGAGCAGCTGATTTAGGTTGCCAACTTCTAGGACAATTTTTAGTTACCTTGTTTCTCTGTGTTTTAGTACGTACAAGTTTGTGAGAAATCTCATAATTGTCTGCTAATGCTGCATTTTCCAGAATATCCGAGGTAGTATGATCGATCAGATATTCTTGTATGTCAGCAGGCATACAGTTGTTAAACTCTTCGTGTAGTAACAACTGAACAAGACTGTCGTAGTTGTTACATTTAGCAGCTCTACACCACCTCTGAAATACAACTTTTTTCTCACTAGCAAACTCTACACAAGTTTGATCTTGTCGTCGTTGTAACGTACGAAATGCTCTTTGATAACTTACAGGTAACAAGTTATATGTCTCTAGAATAGTTTGTTTGACAGCGTCATAACTAATGTACTTAGCAAGTGGTAAGGCTGCAGAACACGTTTGAGCTCTTCCCGTCAACGCTGTATGCAGCAATGTTGCCCAGTGCTTACGTGGCCAGTTCATAGCACGTGCCTGGTTCTCAAACACATCAAAATAGGTGTCTAAGTCACTTTCAAAAAACTTAGGAACCATGGATGCAGCTTTCTGCACATTAAATGTGTCCTGTGATATATCAGTCTGTTGTCTTCCCAGACGAACATTTTCTCTTTGGAAATCTTCTTCGTTCAATCTCCTCTGTGCCTCAATTTGTGCAGTCTGCAACATAATGAGGCGTTCCAACCTCTCAAACTGTTCCTGAGAGAGAGGACCAGTGGGTAATGGAGGAGTAGGGAAATTAACATGGTCTGGACGGTCCTTAGGTCGGACACTTGGTTCAGCCGTCTCTAGAGTGTCTAGATCTGGTCTAGGATAAGTAGATACAGGTGTATCATACACTGTACTAGTATTAGGCTGTGTCATACTAACAGCTATACAGGAAGGCCCCGCTTTACGGCGTTTCACTTTACGGCGTTCCGCTAATACGGACATTTCAAATTATGACCAAAACTCTCTATACGGCTCCCCCCACCTGACTTTCTAATACGGTCACCGTGCCCCACCCTGTTTGTTTACATTCTCCATGAGCTCAGTAAGCACTAAGTCTCTCCATTTTGTCTGGAAACTCCAAAATTTCAAATGTTTTTAAAAGTTATTTCATATTTTATATATACTCTGATAATTATACTTATGTATACCTGTACCTAAATAAACTTACATACATCGAGTCATTTAAATGTCGTATATTACGTTAATATACACATTTTCATTAATCCATCCATGATATTTTTTTCAAAATTATATAATAAACACGATGCATAACATATAAATAAGATAAATACACCCCACAGTAGAATAAATAAACATAAATGTGAGATGTGAGCAGACGACTTCCACAAGTGACGCCATAATAACAATACTCACCGAGTCTCATTAAATGTCGTATATTACGGTAATATACACATTTTCATTAATCCATCCATGATATTTTTTTCAAAATTATATAATAAACACGATGCATAACATATAAATAAGATAAATACACCCCACAGTAGAATAAATAAACATAAATGTGAGATGTGAGCAGACGACTTCCACAAGTGACCCCATAATAACAATAGTCACCGAGTCTCATTAAATGTCGTATATTACGTTAATATACACATTTTCATTAATCCATCCATGATATTTTTTTCAAAATTATATAATAAACACGATGCATAACATATAAATAAGATAAATACACCCCACAGTAGAATAAATAAACATAAATGTGAGATGTGAGCAGACGACTTCCACAAGTGACGCCATAATAACAATAGTCACCGAGTCTCATTAAATGTCGTATATTACGGTAATATACACATTTTCATTAATCCATCCATGATATTTTTTTCAAAATTATATAATAAACACGATGCATAACATATAAATAAGATAAATACACCCCACAGTAGAATAAATAAACATAAATGTGAGCTGTGGTAGCAGACGACTTCCACAAGTGGTGATAATAACAATAGTCACCGAGTCTCATTAAATGTCGTATATTGCGGTAATATACACATTTTCATTAATCCATCCATGATATTTTTTTCAAAATTATATAATAAACACGATACATAACATAAAAAGATGATAAATACACCCCACAATAGAATAAATAAACATAAATATAAGATGTGGGAGCCTGGTTTGTTTACATAACTCTGCGCCTGTTACCTCTCATGTACTCATTCTTTCTCTCTCTCATTTATTCGTTTTATCTCATTTACTTACTCCTGACCCTACATTAAGACTACAAATATTTTAAGGTAAGTAATGAGTGAACTGTATATACATTTTATCGCTCTGGGATGCTTAAATATCATAGAATAGTATGTGTGGGTGGGGTGGCCTGGTGAGGTAGCCTGGCTATTACAATACATACCACACTTGATTTCTTACAATAAATACTACTTGTCTCACCCTAGATTAAGACTATAAATATTTTAAGGTAAGTAATGAGTGCACTATGTGTGTATTGTACTTTTTTATTGTTTTTTGATGCCTGGTTCTATTGCTAACATAATATATGTTAGTGTAAACTTGTTATCTAGTGTTTGTATGCATTTGTAAGTGGAAAAAAAGGGTGTTCCACTTTACGGCGGTTTCCGCTTTACGGCGGTAGCCTGGAACCTAACCCGCCGTATAAGTGGGGCCTTCCTGTACTCTGTACTATAGTGTCAGTGAAAGAAGGAGCGAGCGAGAACTGATCTACACTAGGCTCAGACACAAGGCTCACTACTGCCTTAGTTGCTCCTTCTTCTAAGTAATCAAATAGGGTCATACTTCCCAATTGTGACACTAGGTTTTCTGAATCTGAATCATAATCAGACATCTCTGTATGAGCAGGAAACAATATATCTTTAATTAATGCTCTGACAGTTTCTGCGGTGTAATTCCTGTTATATGTCACACCGAGATATTTGGCTACTTGCCAACAAGTCTGAAGTTTTAATGTACTTAACTCAGACAAAGTCAGAGTATCAATTAACTGTTTCACTTTGGCATACATCACGAAAATAATTGTACTGCGAGAGAGTGATTATGGGAAACTATAATCCTAATAGGAATTTTAGTGTTGGTTGTCTTAGAGCTAGAACTCATAAACAGTATTTCCATCTCCTTGGATCAAGAGACTCAGTCAGGTACATACATCCACCTGGTATGTTGTACAAGACTAAACTCGAAGTCTTCAGATTAGGAAAGTACTCAAAATGTTTGATCATAGAAGTACTAGTATGTCAAACTGGACAATTTCTCCAACACCTTGGATCAAGAGCCTCCCGGACAGGCCCCCATTTGTTACAAAAAACGCGATTCTAAAAGCTTAGAGATCTCCAGTGAATACTAGAAAGGACTGCCCTTCTAGCATCCAGCCTGTTACTGGGTTTTCGTAACAAGTAGTCAGTATCCTTGTCCAATTATCCATTAAAATTCAGTATGGTTCAATAGTGCTTTAGGATTACAACTGGTAGGCTACTAACTAGAGAAATTAAAATTTAATAAATTTATTAAGTAGTAAGTTGTCTAGAGGTATATTATCAAATTAAATTAATTACAGCAATCAAAATAAAATCAATCTCTCGAGTTCAATATTATTGTGCTGAAAGCACATATCACATTTATAATTCTTAAGTACCGTCAGGTACATTAACATTTAATAAGATATTACAAATATGTACAAGTAAGTGTGTGTATGCGTGTAAGTGCTCTTAAGTAGTTAGCTATGTCTCAAGACTCGAATAAGACTTAAACAAGTGACTGACAAAGTCCTCAAATAAACTAACTTCTTGACCGACTGGCAACCCGAACAGTCTGCTTGAACAACAAAGAATGCTAAGCCCAATAGCAATGCAATATCAAGCGACTGCGACACAGAATCAGGAACTGGGAAATAATATAATGACACTAAGTAGGGACCATCAGCAGATCCTCCACAAAAGTTACAAAACTCCTATAATACTGAATCTATGTTCAGCAAAGGAAAAACTGTGACTGTGACAATACACAGGAACCAGTACAAAATTAGGTCAGAAGCTATAGCTCGGGACCTGAGATGCTCTGAGTGTCTATGTGACACACAACCTCAGTACAACGTCGAAAATCACTAAGTCTATACAATGTTCTGTGAACAGAGTTCTACAGAACTAACAAGAATAATGAGACAGACAATCTGTCCAACCACCAAGCGAGTCTACAGCAGACTGACTACTTCACGAGAGGTGAGGACACCCCCCCCTCGATCACGTGATAGCTACGTGGACAGCGCAGCTCAGAAGCCGGCAGTATAACGAGCGACAAGCGATAATTACAGTAGTTGGACAATCAAGACTAACTGAGCACATATTATGTACATCCTAACAACATAAGCTAAATAACAATATAACAGTCAAATAATAATATAAAGTCATACATTTACGATTTAGCTATTATCGCAAATATAAGCAATATAAAATTAAATGAACAGGTAATATACATTATATATACATAATAATCATTGTAACCCATTCAGGGGTTGCAACACACCACCACTTCCCCCACACTACCTCCAGTCACAAACCACCACTACCCCCCACACTACCTCCAGTCACACACCACCACTACCCCCCACACTACCTCCAGTCACACACCATCACTACCACCCACACTACCTCCAGTCACAAACCACCACTACCCCCCACACTACCTCCAGTCACAAACCACCACTACCCCCCACACTACCTCCAGTCACAAACCACCACTACCTCCACACTACCTCCAGTCACAAACCACCACTACCCCCCACACTACCTCCAGTCACACACCACCACTACCCCCCACACTACCTCCAGTCACAAACCACCACTACCCCCACACTACCTCCAGTCACAAACCACCACTACCCCCCACACTACCTCCATTCACAAACCATCACTACCCCCCACACTACCTCCAGTCACAAAGCACCACCATCCCCCACACTACCTCCAGTCACAAACCACCACTACCCCCCACACTACCTCCAGTCACACACCACCACTACCCCCCACACTACCTCCAGTCACACACCACCACTACCCCCACACTACCTCCAGTCACAAACCACCACTACCCCCCACACTACCTCCAGTCACACACCACCACTACCCCCCACACTACCTCCAGTCACACACCACCACTACCCCCCACACTACCTCCAGTCACACACCACCACTACCCCCCCCCACACTACCTCCAGTCACAAACCACCACTACCCCCCACACTACCTCCAGTCACACACCACGACCCCCCACACTACCTCCAGTCACAAACCACCACTACCCCCCACACTACCTCCAGTCACACACCATCACTACCCCCACACTACCTCCAGTCACACACCATCACTACCCCCACACTACCTCCAGTCACACACCACGACTACCCCCACACTACCTCCAGTCACACAGCACCACTACCCCCCACACTACCTCCAGTCACACACCATCACTACCCCCACACTACCTCCAGTCACACACCACCACTACCCCCCACACTACCTCCAGTCACACACCATCACTACCCCCACACTACCTCCAGTCACACACCATCACTACCCCCACACTACCTCCAGTCACACACCACCACTACCCCCCACACTACCTCCAGTCACACACCATCACTACCCCCACACTACCTCCAGTCACACACCATCACTACCCCCACACTACCTCCAGTCACACACCATCACTACCCCCACACTACCTCCAGTCACACACCATCACTACCCCCACACTACCTCCAGTCACACACCATCACTACCCCCCACACTACCTCCAGTCACACACCATCACTACCCCCACACTACCTCCAGTCACACACCACCACTACCCCCACACTACCTCCAGTCACACACCACCACTACCCCCCACACTACCTCCAGTCACACACCATCACTACCCCCACACTACCTCCAGTCACACACCACCACTACCCCCACACTACCTCCAGTCACACACCACCACTACCCCCACACTACCTCCAGTCACACACCACCACTACCCCTACACTAACTCCAGTCACACACCATCACACTACCTCCAGTCACACACCACCACTACCCCCACACTACCTCCAGTCACACACCACCACTACCCCCACACTACCTCCAGTCACACACCACCACTACCCCCCACACTACCTCCAGTCACACACCATCACACTACCTCCAGTCACACACCACCACTACCCCCCACACTACCTCCAGTCACACACCACCACTACCCCCACACTACCTCCAGTCACACACCACCACTACCCCCCACAATACCTCCAGTCACACACTACCACTGTCCCCACACTACCTCCAGTCACACACCACAACTACCCCCCACACTACCTCCAGTCACACACCACCACTACCCCCACACTACCTCCAGTCACAAACCACCACTACCCCCCACGCTACCTCCAGTCACACACCATCACACTACCTCCAGTCACAAACCACCACTACCCCCCACACTACCTCCAGTCACAAACCACCACTACCCCCACACTACCTCCAGTCACACACCATCACACTACCTCCAGTCACAAACCACCACTACCCCCACACTACCTCCAGTCACACACCACCACTACCTCCACACTACCTCCAGTCACACACCACCACTACCCCCACAGTACCTCCAGTCACACACCACCACTAACCCCCACACTACCTCCAGTCACACACTACCACTATCCCCACACTACCTCCAGTCACACACCACCACTACCCCCCACACTACCTCCAGTCACACAACACCACTACCCCCACACTACCTCCAGTCACACACCACCACTACCCCCCACACTACCTCCAGTCACACACCACCACTACCCCCACACAACCTCCAGTCACAAACCACCACTACCCCCCACACTACCTCCAGTCACACACCACCACTACCTCCAGTCACACACCACCACTACCCCCACACTACCTCCAGTCACAAACCACCACTACCCCCCACACTACCTCCAGTCACACACCACCACTACCCCCCACACTACCTCCAGTCACACACCACCACTACCCCCACACTACCTTCAGTCACAAACCACCACTACCCCCCACACTACCTCCAGTCACACACCACCACTACCCCCCCCACTACCTCCAGTCACACACCACCACTACCCCCACACTACCTCCAGTCACAAACCACCACTACCCCCCACACTACCTCCAGTCACACACCACCACTACCCCCCACACTACCTCCAGTCACGCACCACCACTGCCCCCACACTACCTCCAGTCACAAACCACCACTACCCCCCACACTACCTCCAGTCACACCACCACTACCCCCCACACTACCTCCAGTCACACACCACCACTACCCCCCACACTACCTCGAGTCACACACCACCAATAACCCCCACACTACCTCCAGTCACACACCAACAATACCCCCACACTACCTCCAGTCACAAACCACGAATACCCCCCACACTACCTCCAGTCACACACCACCACTACCCCCCCCACACTACCTCCAGTCACAAACCACCACTACCCCCCACACTACCTCCAGTCACAAACCACCACTACCCCCCACACTACCTCCAGTCACAAACCACCACTACCCCCACACTACCTCCAGTCACAAACCACCACTACCTCCACACTACCTCCAGTCTCACACCATCACACTACCTCCAGTCACACACCACCACTACCCCCCACACTACCTCCAGTCACACACCATCACTACCCCCACACTACCTCCAGTCACACACCACGACTACCCCCACACTACCTCCAGTCACACACCACCACTACCCCCCACACTACCTCCAGTCACACACTATCACTACCCCCACACTACCTCCAGTCACACACCATCACTACCTGCACACTACCTCCAGTCACACACCACCACTACCCCCCACACTACCTCCAGTCACAAACCACCACTACCCCTCACACTACCTCCAGTCACAAACCACCACTACCTCCACACTACCTCCAGTCACACACCATCACACTACCTCCAGTCACACACCATCACACTACCTCCAGTCACACACCACCACTACCCCCCACACTACCTCCAGTCACACCCCATCACTACCCCCACACTACCTCCAGTCACACACCATCACTACCCCCACACTACCTCCAGTCACACACCATCACTACCCCCACACTACCTCCAGTCACACACCACCACTACCCCCACACTACCTCCAGTCACACACCACCATTACCTCCACACTACCTCCAGTCACACACCACCACTACCCCCACACTACCTCCAGTCACACACCACCACTACCTCCACACTACCTCCAGTCACACACCATCACACTACCTCCAGTCACACACCACCACTACCCCCCACACTACCTCCAGTCACACACCACCACTACCCCCACACTACCTCCAGTCACACACCATCACTACCCCCACACTACCTCCAGTCACACACCATCACTACCCCCACACTACCTCCAGTCACACACCATCACTACCCCCACACTACCTCCAGTCACACACCATCACTACCCCCACACTACCTCCAGTCACACACCACCACTACCCCCACACTACCTCCAGTCACACACCACCACTACCCCCACAGTACCTCCAGTCACACACCACCACTACCCCCCACACTGCCTCCAGTCACACACCATCACTACCCCCACACTACCTCCAGTCACACACCACCACTACCCCCACACTACCTCCAGTCACACACCATCACTACCCCCCACACTACCTCCAGTCACACCATCACTACCCCCACACTACCTCCAGTCACACACCATCACTACCCCCCACACTACCTCCAGTCACAAACCACCACTACCCCCACACTACCTCCAGTCACACACCACCACTACCCCCCACACTACCTCCAGTCACACACCATCACTACCCCCACACTACCTCCAGTCACACACCATCACAGTACCTCCAGTCACACACCACCACTACCCCCCACACTACCTCCAGTCACACACCATCACTACCCCCACACTACCTCCAGTCACACACCATCACTACCCCCACACTACCTCCAGTCACACACCATCACTACCCCCACACTACCTCCAGTCACACACCATCACTACCCCCACACTACCTCCAGTCACACACCACCACTACCCCCCACACTACCTCCAGTCACACACCATCACTACCCCCACAATACCTCCAGTCACAAACCACCACTACCCCCACACTACCTCCAGTCACACACCATCACACTACCTCCAGTCACACACCATCACACTACCTCCAGTCACAAACCACCACTACCCCCCACACTACCTCCAGTCACAAACCACCACTACCCCCCACACTACCTCCAGTCACAAACCACCACTACCCCCACACTACCTCCAGTCACACACCATCACACTACCTCCAGTCACACACCACCACTACCCCCACACTACCTCCAGTCACACACCACCACTACCCCCACACCACCTCCAGTCACACACCACCACTACCCCCCACACTACCTCCAGTCACACACCATCACTACCCCCACACTACCTCCAGTCACACACCACCACTACCTCCACACTACCTCCAGTCACACACCATCACACTACCTCCAGTCACACACCATCACACTACCTCCAGTCACACACCACCACTACCCCCCACACTACCTCCAGTCACAAACCACCACTACCCCCCACACTACCTCCAGTCACAAACCACCACTACCCCCCACACTACCTCCAGTCACACACCATCACTACCCCCGCACTACCTCCAGTCACACACCATCACTACCCCCACACTACCTCCAGTCACACACCATCACTACCCCCCACACTACCTCCAGTCACACACCATCACTACCCCCCACACTACCTCCAGTCACAAACCACCACTACCCCTACACTACCTCCAGTCACACACCATCACTACCCCCCACACTACCTCCAGTCACACACCATCACTACCCCCGCACTACCTCCAGTCACACACCATCACTACCCCCACACTACCTCCAGTCACACACCATCACTACCCCCCACACTACCTCCAGTCACACACCATCACTACCCCCCACACTACCTCCAGTCACAAACCACCACTACCCCTACACTACCTCCAGTCACACACCATCACTACCCCCCACACTACCTCTAGTCACACACCATCACTACCCCCCAAACTACCTCCAGTCACACACCACCACTACCCCCCACACTACCTCCAGTCACACACCACCACTACCCCCACACTACCTCCAGTCACAAACCAGCACTACCCCCCACACTACCTCCAGTCACACACCACCACTACCCCCCACACTACCTCCAGTCACACACCATCACACTACCTCCAGTCACACACCACCACTACCCCCACACTACCTCCAGTCACACACCACCACTACCTCCACACTACCTCCAGTCACACACCATCACACTACCTCCAGTCACACACCACCACTACCTCCACACTACCTCCAGTCACACACCACCACTACCCCCCACACTCCCTCGAGTCACACACCACCACTACCCCCCACACTACCTCCATTCACACACCACCACTACCCCCCACACTACCTCCAGTCACACACCACCACTACCCCCCACACTACCTCCAGTCACACACCACCACTACCCCCCACACTACCTCCAGTCACACACCACCACTACCCCCCACACTACCTCCAGTCACACACCACCACTACCCCCACACTACCTCCAGTCACACACCACCACTACCCCCACCCTACCTCCCGTCACACACTACCACTATCCCCCATACTACCTCCAGTCACACACCACCACTACCCCCCACACTACCTCCAGTCACACACCACCACTACCCCCCACACTACCTCCAGTCACACACCACCACTACCCCCACACTACCTCCAGTCACACACCACCACTACCCCCACACTACCTCCAGTCACACACCACCACTACCCCCACACTACCTCCAGTCACACACCACCATTATCCCCACACTACCTCCAGTCACACACCACCACTACCCCCACACTACCTCCAGTCACACACCACCACTACCCCCCACACTACCTCCAGTCACACACCACCACTACCCCCACACTACCTCCAGTCACACACCACCACTACCCCCCACACTACCTCCAGTCACACACCACCACTACCCCCACACTACTATACTGTATCATATCAAAGATAACAATAAACAGTTTTTATACATTTTTTTGTAAATTATATACCAAGTTGCACAGTATGTACTGTATATACCAAGTTGCACAGTATGTACTGTATATACCAAGTTGCACAGTATGTACTGTATATACCAAGTTGCACAGTATGTACTGTATATACCAAGTTGCACAGTATGTACTGTATATACCAAGTTGCACAGTATGACCTGTATATACCAAGATGCACAGTATGACCTGTATATACCAAGTTGCACAGTATGTACTGTATATACCAAGTTGCACAGTATGTGCTGTATATACCAAGATGCACAGTATGACCTGTATATACCAAGTTCCACAGTATGACCTGTATATACCAAGTTGCACAGTATGTACTGTATATACCAAGTTGCACAGTATGTGCTGTATATACCAAGATGCACAGTATGACCTGTATATACCAAGTTCCACAGTATGTGCTGTATATACCAAGCTGCACAGTATGTACTGTATATACCAAGTTGCACAGTATGTGCTGTATATACCAAGATGCACAGTATGACCTGTATATACCAAGTTGCACAGTATGTACTGTATATACCAAGTTGCACAGTAAGTACTGTATATACCAAATTGCACAGAAAGTACTGTATATACCAAGTTTCACAGTATGTACTGTATATACCAAGTTGCAGAGTAAAGTCAAGAGAGGATATCAACTACGTACGTTCAGAGGCATGGAAACAGTGTGTGTGTAACATCTACGGTTCTGAAAACTTCAGAATTAGCACCAGTAAAACCTAAGTTAACGACTTTCCTCGCAGCAAAAAACAAAAACTGGGATTTGTCGTTGGTGTGGTGCAGCAGAGGCGGGTCGTGACCAGAGGCAGGCCGTGACCAGAGGTGGGTCGTGACCACAGGTGGGTCGTGACCACAGGTGGGTCGTGACCAGAGGCTGGTCGTGACGACACATGGAATAATTGTAATTAAAATATTAGTAACTAACTGAAGTTTTAGATTAAAAAGTAAATAAAATTATTGTCAAGCTCATATCTATTTAAATTACATCATAAAACTGGGGACTATGAGGAGTTAATGACAAAATGAACGTACACTACATAACTACATTCTGATATGACTGTCACTGAGTCACGTCCAGTACTTGTACTGGTGTCAGCAACACCTGTGCTGAGTGTGACTGCTCATTTCCAGTACTTGTACTGGTGAGTGTCAGCAACAACTGCGTTCTGTGTGACTGGTCACGACCAGTACTTGTACTGGTGTCAGCAACACCTGCGTTGTGTTACTGATCACGTCCAGTACTGGTGTCAGCAACACCTGTGCTGTATGACTGATCACGTCCAGTACTGGTGTCAGCAATACCTGCATTGTTTGTGACTGGTCACGTCCAGTACTGGTGTCAGCAACACCTGCGCTGTGACTGATCACGTCCAGTACTGGTGTCAGCAACACCTGCGTTGTGTGTGACTGATCACGTCCAGTACTGGTGTCAGCAACACCTGCGTTAAGTGTGACTGATCACGTCCAGTACTGATGTCAACAAGACCTGCGTTGTGTGTGACTGATCACGTCCAGTACTGGTGTCAGCAACACCTACGATGTGTGTGACTGATCACGTCCAGTACTGGTGTCAGCAACATCTGCGCTGTGTGTGGCAGATCACGTCCAGTGCTGGTGTCAGCAACACCTGCGTTGTTTGTGACTGGTCACGTCCAGTACTGGTGTCAGCAACACCTGCGCTGTGACTGATCACGTCCAGTACTGGTGTCAGCAACACCTGCGTTGTGTGTGACTGATCACGTCCAGTACTGGTGTCAGCAACACTTACGTTGTGTATGACTGATCACGTCCAGTACTGGTGTCAGCAACACCTGCGCTGTGTGTGACTGATCATGTCCAGTACTGGTGTCAGCAACACCTACGTTGTGTGCGACTGATCACGTCCAGTACTGGTGTAAGCAACACCTGCGTTGTGACTGATCATGTCCAGTACTGGTGTCAGCAACACCTGCGTTGTGTGTGACTGATCACGTCCAGTACTGGTGTAAGCAACACCTGCGTTGTGTGTGACTGATCACGTCAAGTACTGGTGTCAGCAACACCTGCGCTGTGTGTGACTGATCACGTCCAGTACTGGTGTCAGCAACACCTTCGTTGTGTGTGACTGATCACGTCCAGTACTGGTGTCAGCAACACCTGCGTTGTGTGTGACTGATCACGTCCAGTACTAGTGTCAGCAACACCTGCGTTGTGACTGATCACGTCCAGTACTAGTGTCAGCAACACCTGCGTTGTGTGTGACTGATCACGTCCAGTACTGGTGTCAGCAACACTTACGTTGTGTATGACTGATCACGTCCAGTACTGGTGTCAGCAACACCTGCGCTGTGTGTGACTGATCATGTCCAGTACTGGTGTCAGCAACACCTACGTTGTGTGCGACTGATCACGTCCAGTACTGGTGTAAGCAACACCTGCGTTGTGACTGATCATGTCCAGTACTGGTGTCAGCAACACCTGCGTTGTGTGTGACTGATCACGTCCAGTACTGGTGTAAGCAACACCTGCGTTGTGTGTGACTGATCACGTCAAGTACTGGTGTCAGCAACACCTGCGCTGTGTGTGACTGATCACGTCCAGTACTGGTGTCAGCAACACCTTCGTTGTGTGTGACTGATCACGTCCAGTACTGGTGTCAGCAACACCTGCGTTGTGTGTGACTGATCACGTCCAGTACTAGTGTCAGCAACACCTGCGTTGTGACTGATCACGTCCAGTACTAGTGTCAGCAACACCTGCGTTGTGTGTGACTGATCACGTCCAGTACTGGTGTCAGCAACACCTGCGTTGTGTGTGACTGATCACGTCCAGTACTGGTGTCAGCAACACCTGCGTTGTGTGTGACTGATCACGTCCAGTACTGGTGTCAGCAACACCTGCCTTGTGTGTGACTGATCACGTCCGGTACTGGTGTCAGCAACGCCTGCGTTGTGTGTGACTGATCACGTCCAGTACTGGTGTCAGCAACACCTGCGTTGTGTGTGACTGATCACGTCCAGTACTGGTGTCAGCAACACCTGCGTTGTGTGTGACTGATCACGTCCAGTACTGGTGTCAGCAACACCTGCGTTGCGTGTGACTGATCACGTCCAGTACTGGTGTCAGCAACACCTGCGTCGTGTGTGACTGATCACGTCCAGTACTGGTGTCAGCAACACCTTCGTGGTGTTTGATCACGTCCAGTACTGGTGTCAGCAACACCTGCGTTGTGTGTGACTGATCACGTCCAGTACTGGTGTCAGCAACACCTGCGTTGTTTGTGACTGGTCACGTCCAGTACTGGTGTCAGCAACACCTGCGCTGTGTGTAACTGATCACGTCCAGTACTGGTGTCAGCAACACCTGCGTTAATTGTGACTGATCACGTCCAGTACTATGTGAGCAATACCTGCGTTGTGTGACTGATCACGTCCAGTACTGGTGTCAGCAACACCTACGTTGTGTGTGACCACGTCCAGTACTGGTGTCAGCAACACCTGCGTTGTGTGTGCCTGATCACGTCCAGTACTGGTGTCAGCAACACCTGCGTTGTTTGTGACTGGTCACGTCCAGTACTGGTGTACGCAACACCTGCGTTGTGTGACTGATCACGTCCAGTACTGGTGTCAGCAACACCTACGTTGTGTGTGATCACGTCCAGTACTGGTGTCAGCAACACCTGCGTTGTGTGTGCCTGATCACGTCCAGTACTGGTGTCAGCAACACCTGCGTTGTGTGAATGATGACGCCCAGTACTGGTGTACGCAACACCTGCGTTGTGTATGACTGATCACGTCCAGTACTGGTGTCAGCAACACCTGAGTCGTGTGTGACTGATCACGTCCAGTACTGGTGCCAGCAACACCTGCGCTGTGACTGATCACGTCCAGTACTGGCGTCAACAACACCTGCGTTGTGACTGATCACGTCCAGTACTGGTGTCAGCAACACCTGCGTTGTGTGTGACTGATCACGTCCAGTACTAGTGTCAGCAACACCTGCGCTGTGTGTGACTGATCACGTCCAGTACTGGTGTCAGCAACACCTGCGCTGTGTGTGACTGATCACGTCCAGTACCGGTGTCACCAACACCTGCGTTGTGTGTGACTGATCATGTCCAGTACTGGTGTCAGCAACACCTGCGTTGTGTGTGACTGATCACGTCCAGTACTGGTGTCAGCAACACCTGCGTTGTGTGTGACTGATCACGTCCAGTACTGGTGTCAGCAACACCTGCGTTGTGTTTGATCACGTCCAGTACTGGTGTCAGCAACACCTGCGTTGCGTGTGACTGATCACGTCCAGTACTGGTGTCAGCAACACCTGCGTTGTGTGTGACTGATCACGTCCAGTACTGGTGTCAGCAACACCTATGTTGTGAAAGACTGATCACGTCCAGTACTGGTGTCAGCAACACCTGCGTTGTGTGTGACTGATCACGTCCAGTACTGGTGTCAGCAACACCTGCGTTGTGTGTGACTGATCACGTCCAGTACTAGTGTCAGCAACACCTGCGTTGTGTGTGATCCCGTTCAGTACTGGTGTCAGCAACACCTGCGTTGTGTGTATCTGATCACGTCCAGTACTGATGTCAGCAACACCTGCGTTGTGTGTATCTGATCACGTCCAGTACTGATGTCAGCAACACCTGCGTTGTGTGCGACTGATCACGTCCAGTACTGGTGTCAGCAACACCTGCGTTGTGTGTGACTGATCACGTCCAGTACTGGTGTCAGCAACACTTGCGTTGTGCTTGATCACGTCCAGTACTGGTGTCAGCAACACCTGCGTTGTGTGCGACTGATCACGTCCAGTACTGGTGTCAGCAACACCTGCGTTGTGTGTGACTGATCACGTCCAGTACTGGTGTCAGCAACACCTGCATTGTGTGTGACTGATCACGTCCAGTACTGGTGTCAGCAACACCTGCATTGTGTGTGACTGATCACGTCCAGTACTGGTGTCAGCAACACCTGCATTGTGTGTGACTGATCACGTCCAGTACTGGTGGCAGCAACACCTGCGTTGTGTTTGATCTCGTCCAGCACTGGTGTCAGCAACACCTCCGTTGTGTGTGACTGATCACGTCCAGTACTGTTGTCAGCAACACCTGCGTTGTGTGTGACTGATCACGTCCAGTACTGGTATCAGCAACACCTGCATTGTGTGACTGATCACGTGCAGTACTGGTGTCAGCAACACCTGCGTTATGTGTGATCACGTCCAGTACTGGTGTCAGCAACACCTGCGTTGTGTTTGATCACGTCCAGTACTGGTGTCAGCAACACCTGCGTTGCATATGACTGATCACGTCCAGTACTGGTGTCAGCAACACCTGCGTTGTTTGATCACGTCCAGTACTGGTGTCAGCAACACCTGCGTTGTTTGATCACGTCCAGTACTGGTGTCAGCAACACCTGCGTTGCGTGTGACTGATCACGTGCAGTACTGGTGTCAGCAACACCTGCGTTGCGTGTGACTGATCACGTCCAGTACTGGTGTCAGCAACACCTGCGTTGTATGTGACTGATCACGTCCAGTACTGGTGTCAGCCACACCTGCGTTGCGTGTGACTGATCACGTCCAGTACTGGTGTCAGCAACACCTGCGTTGTGAGTGACTGATCACGTCCAGTACTGGTGTCAGCAACACCTGCGTTGTGTGTGACTGGTCACGTCCACTACTGGTGTCAGCAACACCTGCGTTGTGTGTGACTGATCACGTCCAGTACTGGTGTCAGCAACACCTGCATTGGGTGTGAGTGATCACGTCCAGTACTGGTGTCAGCAACACCTACGTTGTGTGTGACTGGTCACGTCCACTACTGGCGTCAGCAACACCTGCGCTGTGTGACTGATCACGTCCAGTACTGGTGTCAACAACACCTGCGTCGTTTGTGACTGGTCACGTCCAGTACTGGTGTCAGCAACACCTGTGCTGTGTGTAACTGATCACGTCCAGTACTGGTGTCAGCAACACCTGCGTTAAGTGTGATCACGTCCAGTACTGATGTCAGCAATACCTGCGTTGTGACTGATCACGTCCAGTACTGGTGTCAGCAACACCTGCGTTGTGTGTGACTGGTCACGTCCACTACTGGTGTCAGCAACACCTGCGTTGTGTGTGACTGATCACGTCCAGTACTGGTGTCAGCAACACCTGCGCTGTGACTGATCACGTCCAGTACTGGTGTCAGCAACACCTGCGTTGTGTGTGATCACGTCCAGTACTGGTGTCAGCAACACTTACGTTGTGTGTGACTGATCACGTCCAGTACTGGTGTCAGCAACACCTACGTTGTGTAAGACTGATCACGTCCAGTACTGGTGTCAGCAACACCTGCGTTGTGTGTGACTGATCACGTCCAGTACTGGTGTCAGCAACACCTACGTTGTGTGTGACTGATCACGTCCAGTTCTGGTGTCAGCAACACCTGCATTGTGTGACTGATCATGTCCAGTACTGATGTCAGCAACACCTGCGTTGTGTGTGACTGATCACGTCCAGTATTGGTGTCAGCAACACCTGCGTTGTGAGTGACTTATCATGTCCAGTACTGGTGTCAGCAACACCTGCGTTGTGTGTGACTGATCACGTCCGGTACTGGTGTCAGCAACACCTGCGTTGTGTGTATCTGATCCCGTCCGATACTGGTGTCAGCAACACCTGCGTTGTGTGCGACTGATCACGTCCAGTACTGGTGTCAGCAACACCTGCGTTGTGTGTGACTGATCACGTCCAGTACTGGTGTCAGCAACACCTGCGTTGTGTTTGAGCACGTCCAGTACTGGTGTCAGCAACACCTGCGATGTGTGTGACTGATCACGTCCAGTACTGGTGTCAGCAACACCTGCATTGTGTGTGACTGATCATGTCCAGTACTGGTGTCAGCAACACCTGCATTGTGTGTGACTGATCACGTCCAGTAATGGTGTCAGCAACAACTGCGTTGTGTGTGACTGATCACGTCCAGTACTGGTGTCAGCAACACCTGCGTTGTGTGTGACTGATCACGTCCAGTACTGGTGTCAGCAACACCTGCATTGTGTGTGACTGATCACGTCCAGTAATGGTGTCAGCAACAACTGCGTTGTGTGTGACTGATCACGTCCAGTACTGGTGTCAGCAACACCTGCATTGTGTGTGACTGATCACGTCCAGTACTGGTGTCAGCAACACCTGCGTTGTGTGTGACTGATCACGTCCAGTACTGGTGTCAGCAACACCTGCGTTGTGTTTGATCACGTCCAGTACTGGTGTCAGCAACACCTGCATTGTGTGTGACTGATCACGTCCAGTACTGATGTCAGCAACACCTGCATTGTGTGTGACTGATCACGTCCAGTACTGGTGTCAGCAACACCTGCATTGTGTGTGACTGATCACGTCCAATACTGATGTCAGCAACACCTGCATTGTGTGTGACTGATCACGTCCAGTACTGGTGTCAGCAACACCTGCATTGTGTGTGACTGATCACGTCCAGTACTGGTGTCAGCAACAACTGTGTCGTGTGTGACTGATCACGTCCAGTACTGGTGTCAGCAACACCTGCATTGTGTGACTGATCACGTCCAGTACTGGTGTCAGTAACACCTGCATTGTGTGACTGATCACGTCCAGTACTGGTGTCAGCAACACCTGCATTGTGTGTGACTGATCACGTCCAGTACTGGTGTCAGCAACAACTGTGTCGTGTGTGACTGATCACGTCCAGTACTGGTGTCAGCAACACCTGCATTGTGTGTGACTGATCACGTCCAGTACTGGTGTCAGCAACAACTGTGTCGTGTGTGACTGATCACGTCCAGTACTGGTGTCAGCAACACCTGCATTGTGTGACTGATCACGTCCAGTACTGGTGTCAGTAACACCTGCATTGTGTGACTGATCACGTCCAGTACTGGTGTCAGCAACACCTGCATTGTGTGTGACTGATCACGTCCAGTACTGGTGTCAGCAACAACTGTGTCGTGTGTGACTGATCACGTCCAGTACTGGTGTCAGCAACACCTGCATTGTGTGTGACTGATCACGTCCAGTACTGGTGTCAGCAACAACTGTGTCGTGTGTGACTGATCACGTCCAGTACTGGTGTCAGCAACACCTGCATTGTGTGACTGATCACGTCCAGTACTGGTGTCAGTAACACCTGCATTGTGTGACTGATCACGTCCAGTACTGGTGTCAGCAACACCTGCATTGTGTGTGACTGATCACGTCCAGTACTGGTGTCAGCAACAACTGTGTCGTGTGTGACTGATCACGTCCAGTACTGGTGTCAGCAACCCCTGCGTTGTGTGTGATCACGTCCAGTACTGGTGTCAGCAACACCTGCGTTGTGTGTGACTGATCACGTCCAATACTGGTGTCAGCAACACCTGCGTTGTGTGTGATCACGTCCAGTACTGGTGTCAGCAACACCTGCGTTGTGTGTGACTGATCACGTCCAATACTGGTGTCAGCAACACCTGCGTTGCAGTGTTCCTCCTTATGTTGTCTTTCAGTAGTTCTTCACTGTTCATGAGTGTGTTGAACACTTGTCTTTCACTTAGTCCTCAATATTCATGAGTGATGAACATTTATCTTTCAGTTGTTCCTTATTGTTCACCAAGATAAAAAAAAAAGTACATCAGTTCTAGGAGGTTCTGTTATCTGTTAGTTGAGCCGAAATTATATAAAAATCTAAGGAATACCTTAATGTGTTGACCTAACATAAGTACCACTGCCAAACTTACTCAGGATGGGTCACATCCTTTCATTTTCTATTGATTATTCACACCAAGTTTACTCATGATAGTTCAGTGTATATATGATTGGTCGCACAAAATTTACTCATAATGAATACTAAGCTCACTCAGATAAGTCCCACTCTCAAGTTTACTCACGAGTCACACAAACCGTCAAGTTTATTCATGATGGGTCACATGAAGGTTACTGATATCATACTAACTTTACTCATGATGGGTTATACCAACTTTACTCATGATGGGTTATACCAACTTCATTCATGATGGGTTATACCAACTTTACTCATACTGAGTTTCACCAACTTTATTCATGACTGATTATATTGCAAGTTTACTCAGGACGAGTCACATCAAGTTTATTCTCAAATGAAAAGACTCGTTTAACATTTTCTTTCGATTATCTTTAAGTAGTGAGAGTACTTGTATTTGAGACTGCTAAGGAAGGAATATTCGCCTCAGCATAGAGGCTTTCAACAGGGAATGAATGAAAGGCACCAAGGCATAAACGTAGACCCTGATGAAGGGGATCTGACTTAGAAAGAGTGGTAGGAGAAGCTGCAGAATAGAATTGATCGCCATAATCCAGCTTGCACAAGACTAAGGTGGAATGCAAATGGAGGAGAGTCCGGCGATCTGCTCCCCATGAACGATGTGCAAGAATTTTAAGAAGATTCAGCCATGGCAAGCTGCCTTCAAAGAGGAAATGTGAGGTTTCCATGTCAACTGGCAATCGAAGAGAAGGCCAAGAAACTTGACTGTATCACATTCTGGAATACGTGAGCCATGTAAATACAATGGAATATCTGAGACAAAAGGACGTCTAGTGAAGGTAATGAAATGGGTTTTAGTACTAGAAAATTTAAATCCATGAGAAGTGGCCCAATGAGAAACTCGATCAATCACATCCTGAAGAGAGGCCGCTACCAGGCGACAGTCGGCATCTTCGTAAGCTATAGCGAAGTCATCCACATAAAGTGACGACCACATATGCGATGGAAGATTGGAAGGTAGGTAATTTATAGCCAAGAGAAAAAGGGTAGTGCTAAGGACACAACCCTGTGGACACCCTCGGCCTGAACAGTCTGAGGAAAGTAAGGCACCAACACGGACAAGAAAATGTCTCAGATAAGAAAGCAGCAAGGAAGGTTGGTAGATTACTGCACAGGCCTAAGGAGTGGGCTTGGGTTAAAATGTTATACCTCCAAGTGGTGTCATATGCCTTCTCGAGATCAAAAAAGACTGCTTGGACAGAATGGTTGTTAGCAAAGGCATTTCGCATATACGTATCTAAGTGGAGCAAGGGGTCCAAAGTAGAGTGGCCCTTGCGAAAGCCATACTGGCAAAGAGAAACACTATTGTGAGTCTTCAAATACCATATCAGATGTCTATTCACCAATCGTTCCATCACCTTGCAGACTACACTGGTCAGAGCAATGGGACGATAGTGAGAGGTATTAAGCCCTGAGGTGCCTGGTTTGCAAAACCGTAGTATAATGGCAGATTTCTATTGTTGAGGGAGAACCCCTCACGTCCAAATAAGACTGAAAAGACGCAAAAGGATTGTAAGGGCTGCAGAATGCAGATGTTGTAGCATATTGATATGAATATCATCAGGCCCAGCTGCCAATGACTGGCAAACAAAAAGCGTGGACTCTAGCTCTAGGAGAGTGAAAGGTACATTATACGGCTCCATTCCATTATTAAAGAAATCCACGGGCAATTGCTCCTTGGTAAACTTAGACACGAGAAATGAGGGACAAAGGTGAAGCCCTTGGGAGACACGAACAAGATAGTTCCCGATTTGCGTGGCAACTTCAAGAGGTTCCGCAAAACTAACACCAGCAACCCACAAAACGGGAGCTGGGTCCGGAGTGTACTTGCCACACAACTTCCATACTTGCTTCCAAACTGCACACATAAGGGAAGTTGAGGTAATGGTAGACACAGTCTTGCCTATGATGCAGCGAGCGACTGCCCTTGCCCGTTTAAATCCAAAAGACGATCTGAGGTAGGATTATATCGATAATGGCCCCATGCAGCACGTTGCAAATGCACTGCACAGGCACACACAGGAGACCACCAAGGAACACATGTCTGAGAATGCCTGCCTGAGGTTTGAGGAATAGAACGTGATGGTGCAGTCAAAACTAAGGTCGAAAACTGGTGCACCAGCTCATGAACAGAGGACGAAGGAGGGTCCCCACAAAAGGCAAGATGAGAGTATAGGTCCCAATTTGCTTGTCCAAACTGCCAACGGGGGCTACAAGGTGGTCGGAAATACGTAGTAAAAGTAAGAAGAATAGGAAAGTGATCAGTGTCATGCAAATCTGGGAGAAAAGACCAAGCATAATCAAGTGCAAATGACGAGGAGCAGATAGAAAGATCGATGCAAGAGAGAGACTGAGTGCAAGAGTCAAAAATGGGTGGGAGCACTCGTATTTAAAACATGAAGAGGATGAGAAGTGAGAGAGTTTCCAACTGATCACGAAAGTCACAGTGGGACCCTCCCCAAAGTTGATGGTGAGCATTAAAATCACCTAACAAGATGGGCGGCAGTAGAGAAGAGATCAAGAACACAATATCCAAGATACAGAATGCACGGGTAGGGGAGAGGTCTAGAGAGCATACTGTACACCATCTGTGCAAATAAATACTGGCTGCAGTATAATGCAACAGAGAAAGAACAAAGACCTATTGATATGGTATACCAATGCGCACAAGAAGCACACTCTCATTAAATGATTCATCAGGAAAGGGATCAGAAGACTGCAACAGCACATAGTCCGAAACAGGACGAATAACAGCTGAACGAATTTTCCCCTGAAAGAAGAGCTGAGAAGCAGCCATAGCACAAGGCCTTCACTCTACTTAAGACAACGGATTTCTCGTTCATTAAGATAGACCTGACATCGGCGGGAAAAAGGACGAGATTCATTGCAATTGAGACAAGTGGGTGGGAACACTGCAAGATGTATCGGCATGATCTGCAGCACTGCAGACCGGGCACTCCAATACACATCTGCAGTATTTAGCGGGGTGTCCAAAGCGTAAGCAATTTCGACACTGTTGAGGAGTAGGGACTACTTTACAGACCACTAGGCGATGGCCGATGGCCCGCAATATAAGCGTAGGACGGGAGTTAATGGCAGTCAGAGGTTAAGTGGGCGATGTTACTAGGAAAGTGCCTCTGCCCGCTAGCAGGCAGGACATATGTATCCACTTTGAGAACAGGAAGGTCCTGAAGGGCTAATTGCTCCAAAATATCATCACCGCAAGACAGAAAATCACACTATACAATGGTACACGGTAAAACCACATCACTGCAAGAATTGAGAGTAGCGTGCTTGTGAACTGTAACTGGAATGTTATCAGTAGAAGTAAGATGGGAAAGATCATGAGCTTGTTCTGCATTCTGAACTGTAACAATGCACGCACCGCTTCGAAGAGTGTGAAAGAATATATTTTGGCCATCATGTTGTAAAGGAGCTTTACCAATACTATGGTTAGAAAGATAATCAGTTGGAGATGCTGGTTGTAGGGAAAAGAATTTAGTCCAGTGTACTTGTAAACATGGTGCATAAAGGAAGTGGGTGTTGCAGAGGTCGGTTTTGGGTGGAATGAGCAGACATCGAAGAACCGCCGTCAGCAAATGGTCTGGAACATTTAGGCATAGTACCGCGAGCGGCCTGAGGGCGACCCGAAAACCGTAGAACCATATTCGGGGAAGCCGAACGCATTAAAAGCGTGCAAGAGGCACCAGAAGAAACGGACAGGGCCTCAGCACCTGGAGCGGGTGACGAAGCGTCACCAGCAGAAGGTACAGGGGTATGGGAAGAGTCTGGAGAATGGTCCAATAACGAAGCCGGGTCAGAAAAGGATGTGGTAACAAAAAGGGGACTGGGAGGAGGAGGGTTATCAAGAGACGAAGACTCCATAATGAACAGAAGAACAGTGTTGTGATTAAACACTTTATAACTAAGATCGTATATTTTTCTGTTGGACTTTGTTTCCTAGTGATAATTACAGCATTACTCATATATTTAAAACAACAACTAGGATTACTGCTGTTCCAATACCTTGTTGCTAATAAGGGGCGATTTAGTAGCAGGCTAACTAGTAAGGGAGCTTCATAGAACTCCAAGAAATAACATAAACTTTTTTCAAATTCCTAACTCGCAACACACACACACACACACACGCTTATACAACAGGCCTAGTGTCTAATCGACATGTGCCTAGGACAAAATGGTAACACACACACACACACACACACACACACACCGAGTAGCAACCAGTGAAGAGGCGGGGCCAGGAGCTATAAATCGACCCCTGCAACAACAAATAGGTAAGTACAAATAGGTGAGTACACACACACACACACACACCACACACCACACACACACATACGCACCATACACACACATACGCACACACACACACACACACACACACACACACACACACACACACACACACACACACACACACACACACACACATTCAACAGGCCTAGTGTCTAATCGACATGTGCCTAGGACCAAATGGTAACTAACTAACACACCTTGCTAGTCATTAAAATACACAATGAAGTACTGTGCTTAACTAAAGCACAGTCCAACATATTTTTTGTTGACTTGAGAAGATTCTTGTGTCTTCGATTTGTTGACATCAGTTAGAGGGTTTGAGAATCTACCGAAAAAAAATATGTAACTTCAGGTTTTTACCAGACTATTACTGGATATCTTTCCAACTTGAGAAGAACCGATGTTAACACAGTGTTATCTAACTGTGCTGGTGGTTGTATTCTATACTTCCTCCCGTACCTCTCATTCCAGTAAATTTATGGTAGTGTATAGACTGAGGACCTGACCCTCAAGTATCTTCTGTGTAAATATTAACACACACATCCTTTTCGTCTGAGTTTTACAAGACTTACAGAATACGTCATCACACCAGAGTAAAACTCCAAAACCACTTTATCAACATTTGTTATCTAGTAAAATCGTTGGAAAAATACGTACAGCAAGAACAACTCCACCATATATTCGTTTAACAAATTTAATGTTGTTTTCAAAGTTATCTTGTAGTTGTGCACTAAGGTTCTCCAGAACAAAAGTCGTGATGTTGTCTTGCTGCCATATTAATAACCCATAAATAAAATAAATTAAAAGTAGGAGGTACTTACGGACACCATGTGCGCCACACCGCAGCAGCTTATCTCACTAACCTATAATGAAGACACATTTCATTAAGTACAAACACCTTAATGAAAGAACATCTTTCAATGATGGATTACCCATATATTATAAAAACCACGTACAAATATTTAGCATTAAAAAAAAAAGCCTAGGCCATTATTATAATGACATTTGGCCTCCAGTAAAGGCAGCTGTCCTTGAAGTCAGAGGATAATATATATTGATATAAAATCTTAAGTTTCTTTGTGTCTTTCATCCACTCCTACAAAATCTTATACTCCTTTGACCAATGTATGAAACTATGTAAAGACATTTCTTTCAGACACGATCTCCGATACTTGGGATATCGAATACTTTCCGCACGTTTAGAATTTTGGCGGTCCGGGGACATCCTAGGATGGTCCTTATTGCTTCCAGCCCTCCAAGCTTCCAGTCTGACACAAGAGCAAGGATTGCCGCGGAATAATCAACCAATGTAAGCAAAATACATAATTTTTACAATTTTAACATTAGCACCATACCTGGGATGAAACCTGCCACAACTCTAAGTGCTCTCAGCCTTTTGTTTTGTCGACAAGGTCTTGTTACAACAAGTCAAAGTAGTGGTACCTCAAAGCCTAGAAACATATATCCGGTTGCACGTTCTAGCCAAGACTCGTGCAACTGGATCCTGCGGACTAAGCATCTCTGTAGAGGAGAAGACCTGTTCAGTAACATAGTTTTCTCAGCCGAGATAATCAACCCCAGGTCCTGACACGAAGCTAGTATATGATTAAGGATGTTTAGGGTGATGGAGAGTCTGATGGTTTAAATCAATATACCATCAGTACAACTAAACATGTAATAAAGTTGGTAGAATTACCAACAATATGTAAAGTAAAAGGACACAAGTGCAACTAATGTGACATTTTATTGTGGCAACGTTTCGCTCTCCAGGAGCTTTATCAAGCCATTACAAACAATACATGGACACAGAGGGTATATGGCAATATAAACACAAATGCAGTATAATGTGATCCTTTATTGACTACGTTTCGCCCACACAGTGGGCTTTTTCAAGTCACAAACAGAACTACCTGGGGTGGAAGGAACGCGAGTATTTATAGTCCGGTTCAGAATGCTGAGGTCAGGTGAAGAATGCTGCATCTGATGATGTACCGAGTGGGGTTATAGAGTCTAAAAACTTGGGTAGCTTGGAAAGGAGATTGGATAAGTTTGTGAGCAGACCTTCTACAGTGTTCTTATGTGGGATAGCGATGAAGAAGTTTCTTGGCAAGTGGTTCAGCTATGTTATAGAAGCCACTATTCTGGTTGAAGTTGTCGGATATAGAAATAAGTGATGATTCCAGGATTCTTCGGTATTGAGTGTTGTCTTCTGTGGCGATAAGTCTTGAGTTTCTGTAGTTTATCAAGTGGTTGTGTGAATTACGGTGTTGTACGCAGGCATTCCTTGTGTCGTCAGACCTGCTTGCGTATTGGTGTTCTGAAATACGTGTTTGGAGGTCCCTTGATGTTTCGCCCACGTATAACTTGTTGCAGTCATTACAAGGGATTATGTATACCCCTGCAGAGGATGGAGGCTTGTCCTGTCTACTACTGGTGATGTCCTTGATGGTCGTGGTTGTGGAGGTAGATACTTGGAATGATGTTTTGGCAAAGATGTTGGAAACATGTTTGGCAATGGAGTTGGTGGGAAGGACTATGTATCTCTTCTCGGCAGTGTCTTCTCTGGGTGTGTTGAAGATGTTTAATGCTCGCCGTCTGCAGTCTCTGATGAAGTGACGAGGATAGTGGAGTTTAGAAAATATTTGTTCAATTATAGTGCATTCTTCCTCAAGGAACTCGTTGCTGCAGATTCTGAGTGCACGCAGGAAGAAGCCTATAATTACACCACGTTTGGTTTTGGTGTCGTGGTGAGAGTAGAAGTGGAGAAGATCGTTTTGGTTGGTGGGTTTTCGATAGACTTTAAAACGAAGTTCGTGGTCAGCTTTGCAGAGCAGGACATCAAGGAAAGGAAGAGTGTTGTCGACTTCTTCTTCAAGTGTGAACTGGATTGAAGGCTCGACCTGGTTGAGCTTGTCTTGGAGAGCTTGAACGTTGAAGCGTTTAGGAGTTATGAGGAGAATGTCGTCAACATAACGGAGCCAGTGGAGGCAGTGCTCCCCACCAGCTCTCAGGAATTCTCGCCAAACACCTCTCTAAACTCTTGGGCACTATCAGTCCAGCACATCTCAAACACTCAGGTGATCTTCTCAATCGCATTCGCAACATCAACATCAGGAACAAGAAACTTTCCAGCCTTGACGTGACTTCCCTATTCACCAAAGTACCTACTACACAAGCCATCGATCTCTTGCGCAGGAAAATTGACGATTCACTTGATCTTCCCATTCCAGCCAGCGATTTCATCGACCTTGTTGAACTATGTGTTGGCTTTACGTGTTTCTCTTTCGAAAATCACCTCTTTCAGCAGACTTTTGGACTACCCATGGGTTCGCCACTCAGTGCAGTCCTGGCGAACCTATACATGGAACATCTAGAAGCCGAACGTTTCTCCACCATTATTCCTTCGTCTGTCACCTGGCTCCGTTATGTTGACGACATTCTCCTCATAACTCCTAAACGCTTCAACGTTCAAGCTCTCCAAGACAAGCTCAACCAGGTCGAGCCTTCAATCCAGTTCACACTTGAAGAAGAAGTCGACAACACTCTTCCTTTCCTTGATGTCCTGCTCTGCAAAGCTGACCACGAACTTCGTTTTAAAGTCTATCGAAAACCCACCAACCAAAACGATCTTCTCCACTTCTACTCTCACCACGACACCAAAACCAAACGTGGTGTAATTATAGGCTTCTTCCTGCGTGCACTCAGAATCTGCAGCAACGAGTTCCTTGAGGAAGAATGCACTATAATTGAACAAATATTTTCTAAACTCCACTATCCTCGTCACTTCATCAGAGACTGCAGACGGCGGGCATTAAACATCTTCAACACACCCAGAGAAGACACTGCCGAGAAGAGATACATAGTCCTTCCCACCAACTCCATTGCCAAACATGTTTCCAACATCTTTGCCAAAACATCATTCCAAGTATCTACCTCCACAACCACGACCATCAAGGACATCACCAGTAGTAGACAGGACAAGCCTCCATCCTCTGCAGGGGTATACATAATCCCTTGTAATGACTGCAACAAGTTATATGTGGGCGAAACATCAAGGGACCTCCAAACACGTATTTCAGAACACCAATACGCAAGCAGGTCTGACGACACAAGGAATGCCTGCGTACAACACCGTAATTCGCACAACCACTTGATAAACTACAGAAACTCAAGACTTATCGCCACAGAAGACAACACTCAATACTGAAGAATCCTGGAATCATCACTTATTTCTATATCCAACAACTTCAACCAGAATAGTGGCTTCTATAACATAGCTGAACCACTTGCCAAGAAACTTCTTCATCGCTATCCCACATAAGAACACTGTAGAAGGTCTGCTCACAAACTTATCCAATCTCCTTTCCAAGCTACCCAAGTTTTAGACTCTATAACCCCACTCGGTACATCATCAGATGCAGCATTCTTCACCTGACCTCAGCATTCTGAACCGGACTATAAATACTCGCGTTCCTTCCACCCCAGGTAGTTCTGTTTGTGACTTGAAAAAGCCCACTGTGTGGGCGAAACGTAGTCAATAAAGGATCACATTATACTGCATTTGTGTTTATATTTCCATTGTGTCGGTATTTTATACCATTTACTTCCAGGCTCAGAGTGAGGTGCAATACTAGTGGTAGTAGTAGTAGTAGTAGTGACAAAAGTTGTAGTGGTAGTAGTAATACAATATGGTAGAGCAATTAATTCGTACATGAGTAAAAGGATATAAAAGCTATTACTTGGGTAACATAAAAATAGATTGGACAAATATAGACTGGATAGAGGCAGCCTGTTTCAGTGTTCACTCTCTGTAATGTGCTTTGTGTAGTATAACAGGAGAGACTATGTGATGGCAGGGTTTACTGTTTTCAGGAGGATTCTTGCTAAGACTTCAGAGATAGTGAAGCTGCCGTTGTTTTGTTTAATTGTATTCGAAACAGCGATCAGTGCTGATTCGAGGCACTTGCGTCTGCGGAAATTAGTTTCTTTGATCACTAATTGGGCGTCCCTGAATTTCATGAGATGATTGGTGGAATTTCGGAGTTGTACACAGGCGCTGTTCAAGTTATCGTTCCTACATGCGTAAATGTGTTCATTGAGGCGGGTGTCGAGGTTTCTTGCTGTTTCACCTACGTAAATCTTGTCACAGCCTCCACAGGGTATAGTGTAAACTCCTGCATTGACTGGTTCGTGGTGCTTTGATTTTGTCGTGGTTAGATCCTTTATTGAAGTGCTAGAAGCGATGGCGACTCTGGTGTTAGCTTGTGAAAGTACTTTAGAAACGTTCAGTGCAACCTGGCTGTTGGGAAGAAATTCAGGGACGCCCAATTAGTGATCAAAGAAACTAACTTCCGTAGACGCAAGTGCCTCGAATCAGCACTGATCGCTGTTTCAAATACAATTAAACAAAACAACGGCAGCTTCACCATCTCTGAAGTCTTAGCAAGAATCCTCCTGAAAACAGTAAACCCTGCCATCACATAGTCTCTCCTGTTATACTACACAAAGCACATTACAGAGAGTGAACACTGAAACAGGCTGCCTCTATCCAGTCTATATTTGTCCAACCTATTTTTGTTACCCAAGTAATAGCTTTTATATCCTTTTACTCATGTACGAATTAATTGTTCTACCATATTGTATTACTACTACCACTACAACTTTTGTCACTACTACTACTAGTATTGGACCTCACTCGGAGCCTATATATACCCTGTGTCCATGTATTGTTTGGAATGGCTTGACAAAGCTCCTGGAGAGCGAAACGTTGCCACAATAAAATGTCACATTAGTTGCACTTGTGTCCTTTTACTTTACACAACTAAACATATTTTACTGGCTAGGCATATCATTTAGTACAGCCACAATTTGGAATACAGAATAAGGTGAGACGGAGCACATCTTCCTGTGGGAGTTCCTGATTCAGTCTTTAGTTACACTTCTATGCTCCTGGAACAACACAAACTTTGTATTGGGCAGGTAGTCTTTAATCCAGCGTCCTCCTACATGTTTTCTGGTAAGGAAACGTTATTACTAAGAGCTGACAACTGTAGCTAGAATACCACTTGCAACCATCATGTTTCTTACGGAACCACTGTCTTAATAACAGTCTTCATGTATTCTCCAGGGTTGTGGCTTGAGATATTCTCTTACTAGGAAGTCAGATAATATTAATGTGGTTAAGTGGTAACATTAAAGTGTTAAAGTGAAAGAAACATTTTATATAGTGGATCTTACCAGTAAATTTATGTGATCTTGTTAATGTCTTCTTACTCATGAATATTTGATATGTTCTTGTGGTTCAGTTATCATCACCTTCCTAAACCATTAAAACTTAACCAACTCTCCACAGTCATGTTGTTAGGTAAGACACATATGCAACAGTTAGGTATCTTTATTTCGAAACGTGAGAACGGCTGGATTTGAGAGGGACATGACCTCCCAACATCTGAGTTCTTACCTCTTCTAGTGACCTACGTCTCACCTGTTGGCGCTATATAAGGCTCCATCCTGTCACTTCATCTCCATATTGTTTCATTCTATGGAACAATGCTCTTCTCCAGACTGAGGGACTGACCACCTCAAAATTTTAAGGGTGATGGACTGATTACATCGTCTTCAAGTATCTTCTGCTTCTATCAACTTTTCTGTACTCGACTGAAGAAGCCTACTGTGTAGGCGAAACGTTTCGAAATAAAGATACCTAACTGTTGCATATGCGTCTTACCTAACAACCTGTCGGTATTTTATACCATTTTAATGTTCAATCTCCACAGTCATGTAAACTTTCCACTACAACCAAACATCTTACTCCTCTCCCCTCATTCCCACAAGTTTGTATTTACACAGATGTACATACCCTGAGGTTTACTTTAATATCTATTTTAAGGATTATATTAACATCGACCGGAGGTGAGTAGGTTACGTGCAGCGTTAATGACCCTTGTATAGCTGGTAGGTCTTAAATCTAATTAATCAACGAGACGTCACCGAATCACCACAAAATTACCTCCCCACCACCACTGCCTGCTCAACATTACCTTCCCACCACCACTACCTGCTCAACATTACCTTCCCACCACCACTACCTGCCCAACATTACCTTCCCACCACCACTACCTGCCCAACATTACCTTCCCACTACCATTACCTGCCCAACATTACCTCCCCACCACCACTACCTGCTCAACATTACCTTCCCACCACCACTACCTGCCCAACATTACCTCCCCACCACCACTACCTGCCCAACATTACCTACCCACCACCACTACCTGCCCATCTTTACCTCCCCACCACCACTATCTGCCCAACATTACCTTCCCACCACCACTACCTGCCCAACATTACCTCCCCACCACCACTACCTGCCCAACATTACCTCCCCACCACCACTACCTGCCCAACATTTCCTCCCCACCACCACTACCTGCCCAACATTACCTCCCCACCCCCACTACCAGCCCAACATTACCTCCCCACCATCTCTACCTGCCCAACATTACCTCCCCACCATAGCTACCTCCCCAACATTACCTCCCCAATACCACTACCTGTCCATTACCTCCCCACCACCACTACCTGCCCACCCCCATTACCTGCTCAACATTACCTTTTGTGGCATGCAAAGAGTACGTAACCTTTATTCGGCACATGTACACACCCTCATTTACAGGCTATCTCCCCCAACCAGCGAACCAGGGACTAAGGGTTGACGATGGGGCCCTGTCATTCAACCAGTACCCAGGTTCCAGCCAATGAGAAGATGGTTTTGGGAATTGCAGAGGTGATGTGGGTACCACTCGCCTGTCTGCCCTTGTCATTCCCATTCTAGAGCTGGTTGAAGCACGGTCTGCTCTCTAGTGGCTTCTATTCTGCCTTGCTTACCGTGGAGTGCACTAATACCTATTGTTGTACATAGTGTATATAGTGTACATACTTCTAAATTGGTGAAGGATAATATGTCAAAAGTTTTTCTGGTGTTTATTTTGCTCCCTTTACACCCAGGATAACAGGCCTTTGGGACTCCTGGGTTGTAATATGGGTAGCCTGTCCGAGAGCTGGAGCTGGACTTAGAGCACGGGTTGAGCCTAGGGTGATGCTGGAAGCAGGAACATTGTGTAGCTTGCTGTCTGGCATTGCATTAGCTTTGCCAACGCTTTACAAACTTTGCGTGTCAGTTGCTTTGCTATGGTCAGCCTTGCTATTGTATGATCGTTCAACAGCTCGCTACTAGCTTGTTCGGTGTGCTCGCTTCATTACGGTCAATCTTGTGTGAAGATTTTTTGCAGTCAGCTTTGCTATTGTGTATCCACCTTGCAAGCGTATGTGCGTATTCTGCAGTTGTATTGTGCATAGCTAAGCATGTTTTGCAAATAACGTGTTACGTTGGGGTATTCTGCAATCGTACTGTGCATAGCTAAGCGTGTTTTGCAAATAACGTGTTATGTTGGGGTATTCCGCAATCGTACTGTGCATAGCAAATAACTTATACATCGGGGTATGCCACCTAGACGAGTCAGACGTCTGATGTTAGCATATACTTTATTTAACTTGCCTAAATTGTCCCTACAACGTTGTTGGCAAATTGCTCGTTCCAATGGCATTGATTACAAACGCACTCTCGCCGCTGTGCAACTGCGTTCACTGATCACTGACAAACTTCGGGAAGAGGAGATGGCACATCAGACTCCTCCCTTTACGGGAGCCAGGAATAAAACTCCGATGTTCTGATGTTCTCGCAGGAGGAAGATAATACATCAATGGAGCAAAATCGTCAATTTAGTGCAGCAGGGTTGTCTCAAAGTGAATCAGCTGGCAAATATCAATCTTGAGCAGACTAGGGAACAGATGGCATTTGCAAAGGAAGAGTTTGATAGGGAAAAAGAAAGAAGGCAGTTTTCGCAACTTGTAAATGACTTCAGTTTACAGAAAGTAGCACAGCTTGTTCCCCGTTTCAATGAGGCCGAATCAGAACAATTTTTCGAAGCTTTCGAAAATCAGGCTTGAGCCTTGAGGTGGCCAGAACAGCATTGAGCATCGTTGGTTCACACAACATTGTTCGGTAAGGCACAGGAATTTACGTCAGTGTTAAATGACTGATTTTTCCAATTATAAAGTGAAGACCACAGTTTTGAGCGCGCATATACATGTATCCCAGCTATGTATAGGAAAAACTTCAAGTTAGGCAGACGACAGCTTGGTCAATCCCTGGTTGATTTTGTGCGACAGCAGACTAAAGCTTTTACCAGCTGGTATAAAGCAAGTGGTGTTGCTACCTTCGATGACCTTGTGCTGCTTATTCTGGTTGACAACCTGCTGGAGTCTGTGAGACCAGAGGTTAGTCTTTCTGTAGGATCATGACTTAACCACTGCATTGGAGGCAGCCAGGTTGGCTGATACCTTTGAAACTAACCGCTCCTTGTCCGAGCGGTCCCATCTCTCTTTTCAACAGCCTGGCATGAGCAGATACCGTCAACCTTGGAGGATGAAGTGCCAGCCGGAGGGAGAACGTCTACGTCAGCCAACTAAGTCACCTGGTGAGCCACGCTTCTCAACTTATGGTCCACCTGGTGAGAGACAAACCACTCAACATGGTGTAACTCGACAACAGTATCCAGAGAGACACCAGCCAGAGCGACACCAGTTACAACATCAGCATGGAGTAAAGGGCAAGCCTGTTGTCTGTTTCCTGTGTAACAAAGTAGGTCACATCCGTCCCAACTGCTCCCACAAACCCCAACCTATTGGGAAAATCTCTAATATCCCTAGTAACATGTCCCTGAAAGAATTTGTAGATGAATGGTTCACAGAACCGACACGTTGATAAATTAGACACATGTGCAACTCTTGGGTATCTTTATTGAGGAAACGTTTCGCCACACAGTGGCTTCATCAGTCCATACACAGGAGAAGCTAGAAGAACAAGATTGATGGACTGACCAGATCGACTCAAGGCTAAGTGACTGATTACCTCATTCTCCTCCTGTTCTAGCTTCTCCTGTGTATGGACTGATGAAGCCACTGTGTGGCGAAACGTTTCCTCAATCAAGATACCCAAGAGTTGCACATGTGTCTAATTTATCCCTGAAAAAAGTAGAGAAAGGGTTGGCCCCTTATTACTGTCAGAGTCTTATTTCCCTTCAGGAAAACTCCAAAACAACTGAAGTCAAAACCTTTAGAGATACTGGAGCATATTGCTCACTTATAAGAGAGGGAATATTACCCCTTTCAAAGAACACCTCCTTAAATTCCTCTGTTTTGTTGGAAGCATTTGGAGGAGCTATATATTCTGTCCCCTTGCATAGAATTTATGTACAGTGCAAATATTACACTGGATACTTGACTGTGGGTGTATCCGAGGGATTCCCCATGAAAAGATGCCATGTTATTACTGGGTAATAAACATTACCACTGCTAGTTGATGTCCTGAACCCATAATGATTAATTCTTCTCCGGTGTTGGCGATAACTCGGGCAACATCCCAAGGGTTGTCTGGCAAGAATGTTGACCTATCCTTGGACGACTCCGATCTCGGAATAGCCAATTTGTTTTACGAGGAAAACTGGCCAGGGCCTCGTAGATCAAGTGAACAGACCCACATCAAGCCTTCCTATTCCAAGGTTGCAGGATTGCCAGATATCTCTGTTTCCATGCCCGAGGGACTGTCCTTCCGGGAGGAACAATGAAAGAATCCTTCTTTGAATTTCACTTTTCAGGCAGCCATGGGTAAATCCTTTTCGGATCATCCGGTCAAGTATTAATTTAGAAACCACTATTTGATCTGCACTGAGACTGGTAAGGGGCAAGAGTACCGGCAACTGTCAGACAGGTTAGTAGTTCCAACAAAGTTTAGACCTCAAATATTGAATATAGCTCATAATACTTCATTAGGTCACTTAGGAATTGCTAAAACATTATATAGAATCACAAAAGAATTTTATTGGCCAAAATTAAAGAAGGATGTGAAGAATCATATCCGGTGTTGCCAAAAATGTCAGCAAGTAAGGAGTAGGGAAACCTGGACATTCTATTAAACCTGCACCTCTCCACCCTATACCTGCTGATGGAGAACCTTTTGCAGAATTAATCATAGACTGTGTAGGTCCACTACCTAGGTCAAAGTCTGGAAATCAGTATTTATTTACCATTATGGATAGAGTAACTAGATACCCAGAAGCAATTCCCATGAGCAGTATTAATACTAAAGCTATTCTCAAAGCTTTAACCAGATTTATTTCTTGTTTTGGCATTCCTAAATTTATTCAAAGTGATCAAGGTACTAACTTCACTGCCAATTATTTAGGGAAGCATTAACTAGGTTAGGGATAATCCACAACTTATCCACTGCCTATCATCCTCAGTCCCAAGGCGCCTTGGAAAGATTCCATCAGACGTTTAAAAACCACGATGAGAACTTTTTGCATGCATTTTCCTACAGACTGGGATGAATCACTACCTTTGTTGCTGTTTTCAATAAGAGAAACTGTTCAGGAATCTACTGAGTATAGTCCGTTTGAGCTGATCTTTGGGCACAATGTACGAGGTCCACTTCGGGTGCTCAAAGAAGGATGGATGGGAGAAGACGTTAGCTCAACACTCTACAACCCGTCTTCAAGGTTGCAGGTGGCACGTCAGTTAGCCAAGTCTAACCTAAAGGCAGTTCAAAATAAGATGAAACAGAGGTATGACAGAAATGCACAATTCTGATCCTTTCATCCAGGAGACAAGGTGTTGGTACAGGAACCTATACCTGGCCACAACTTGAAAGCTAGATTTACGGGACCTATGCAAATTGTAAGTAAATTATCTGATGTAAATTATGTGGTAGCTCCCCTTGATAAGACCTCAAACTAAAACTTACCACATTAATTAATTAAAGTCTTTCCATACACCAGATAAAGTCCCAGTAATGACTGTCCTCTACCTCTGAGGACGACTCTGACTCTTTACACTCTTTTTCTAAAATTAATGTCAAACTTCCAAACTCTGTCCTCCTCAAGGACCCTAGCCCTTTAATGGCGGGTCTATCTGAAACTCAAGCAACAAGTTTAACTGCGCTTCTACAGACATATCCTGATATTTTTTCGGATGTGCCGAAAAAATGTACGTTAGGTTATCATGATGTAGATGTGGGAAACTCTAAACCTATTAAACTCTCCCCCTACAGAGCTAATCCGGAAAAGCAGAAGCTATTTCAGCAGGAGGCAGAATTTCTGTTAGAGCATGGGTTAGTGGAGGAGTCATCTAATCCATGGGCTTCACCGTACATCCTTGTTAAAAAAGCTCATGGAGGTTTTCGTATGTCTACAGACTACCGTAAGCTGAATGAGGTCACAATCACAGATGCTTACCCTCTTCCTCGTATGGATGACGTAATCGACTTTGTGGGTAAGGCTACTTTTGTGTCCAAGTTAGATCTCCTTAAAGGTTACTATCAGGTACATTTGATGGCTAAAGCAAAGGAAACATTTGCCTTCGCAATTCCAAGTCATTATCATTATACAGTTACCCCCTTCAGAATGAAAAACCCCCCCTCTTCATTCCAGAAACTTATCCATCAGGCTATTAAAGGACTTGAAGGCACGGCAGTATACCTGGATGATATTGTTGTGGTGTCTGATACTTGGGATCAACACCTAGTTAGACTTAAGGCTCTCTGAGACCTTTCAGAGTTCCCATTTAAGTGTTAATTTATCTAAGTCTTCCTTTGGCCAGGCCACTGTTACTTTTCTAGGCCATGAAGTAGGTAATGGTAAAGTTGCTCTTAAATTTGCTAAAGTCCTTGCCATTAAAGATTATCCAGTTCCACATGATAGGAAATCTCTTCAACGTTCCCTAGGCATGATAGGATTTTACAGAAGATTCTGTAAAAATTTCTCAGATATTGTAGCCCCTCTTACCTCTCTTACTAGTCACAAAGTTCCACTTAATTGGACCTCAGAGTGTCAAGGTGCTTTTGATAAAGCAAAAAGATTAATGTGCACTGCACTCATTCTTTTGTCTCCAGACTTCTCCAAACCTTTCTCATTACAGGTTGATGCTTGTGAGTCTGGGGTTGGTGCAATACTATTGCAAAAGGGGGACGAGGAGTTGCAGTCTGTAGCTTTCTTCTCTATCAAGTTCCAGCCGCATCAGAGGGCTTACTCTTCCATTGAAAAAGAAGCCCTCGCACTGGTACTGGCTTTGGAGCACTTTGATGTTTATGTGGGCCAGACTTCGCAGGTGGTCACTGTCTACAGTGATCACAACCCTCTAGTATATCTCCAAGCCACGAAGAACCACAATACGAGGCTCATGAGATGGAGTCTACAACTGCAACCCTACTCTTTCAGAATATTATATATTTCCGGCAAAGAAAATATGTTGGCAGACTCTTTATCTAGAGTATAACAAAGTTATTCTATATTATTATTATAATTATATATTAGGTTAGGATGTGTTAGGTTACCTGTGGTAACCCCTTTCAGGCTCTTTTTTTTTTTATCCCCTGGTGTAGGGATTTTTTTTAGTGGGGGGATGAGGGCTACCGTCTGCCCGTGTCTTGGACCTATGCTAGCCCGACTGTCTGCTGTCTTGCTCTGAGTTTAGGGTTTGCCTTTTTGTCACGAGAAAAGTTGACCTCTAAGAGTTGGATGGTTGAGAGGAAAGGCGGTCCCATTATTTGGTGTCATGGTGGCACGGTTACCACTGGGAGGTGGGAGCCTAATCCTGAGCCTTCTCAGGGTGGGGGTGTGGCATGCAAGGAGTACGTAACCTTTATTCGGCGCATGTATACACCCTCATTTACAGGCTATCTCCCCCAACCAGCAAACCAGGGACTAAGGGTTGACGATGGGGCCCCGTCGTTCAACTAGTACAAAGGTTCCAGCCAATGAGAAGATGGTTTTGGCAATCGCAGAGGTGATGTGGGTACCACTCGCCTGTCTGCCTTTGTCATTCCCATTCTAGAGCTGGTTGAAGCACGGTCTGCTCTCTAGTGGCTTCTGTTCTGCCTTGCTTACTATGGAGTGCACTAATACCTATTGTTGTACATAGTGTATATAGTGCACATACTTCTCTTCTAAATTCGTGAAGGATAATATGTCAAAAAAATTTTCTACTGTGTTTATTTTGCTCCCTTTACACGCAGGTTAACAGGCCTTTGGGACTCATGGGTTGTAATGGACCCATTATGTACCTCTGTAATCTTTTGACTACCGCCCACAGGATGGGTATGGGGTGCATAATAAACATATTAAACTCAAGTTGTAATACCTTTCCACCACCACTACCTGCCGAACATTACCTCCCCACCACCACTACCTGCCCATCATTACCTCCCCACCACTACTACTTGCCTAACACTACCTACCCACCATTACCTTCCACCACAACCTCCCCATCACCACTACTTGCTCAACATTACCTCCCCACCACCACTATCTGCCCACTATTACATCCCCACCACCAAACCTGCCCCCCATTACCTCCCCACCAGCACTACCTGCCCAACATTACCTCCCCACCACAACTACTTGCCCAACATTACCTACCAACCACCACTACCTGTCCAACATTACCTCACCAAAACCACTACCTGCCCAAAATTACTTCCCCTTCACCACTACCTGCCCAACATTACTTTCCCAACACCACTACCTGCCCAACATTACCTCCCCACCAACACTACCTGCCCAACATTACCTCCCCACCACCACTACCTGCCCAACATTACCTCACCACAACCACTACCTGCCCAACATTACCTCCCCATCACCACTACCTGCCCAACATTACTTTCCCAACACCACTACCTGCCCAACATTACCTCCCCACCAACACTACCTGCCCAACATTACCTCCCCACCACCACTGCCTGCCCAACATTACCTTCCCACCATGACTACCTGCCCAACATTGCCATCCCACCACCACTACCTGCCCAACATTACCTTCGCACAACCACTACCTGCCCAACATTACCTACCAACCACCACTACCTGCCCAACATTACCTCCCCACCACCACTGCCTGCCCAACATTACCTTCCCACCATGACTACCTGCCCAACATTGCCATCCCACCACCAATACCTTCCCAACACTACCTCCCCACCACCAACACCTGCCCAACATCACCTCACCACCACCACTACCTGCCGAACATTACCTACCCACCACCACTACCTGCCCAACATTTCCTCCCCACCACCACTTCCTGCCCAATATTACCTCCCCACCACCATACCTGCCCAACATTACCTCCCCACCACCACTACCTGCCCACCATTACCTCCCCACCACCACCACCTGCCCAACATTACCTACCCACAACCACTACCTGCCCAACATTTCCTCCCCACCACCACTTCCTACCCAATATTACCTCCCCACCACCACTACCTGCCCAACATTACCTCACCACAACCACTACCTGCCCAACATTACCTCCCCATCACCACTACCTGCCCAACATTACTTTCCCAACACCACTACCTGCCCAACATTACCTCCCCACCAACACTACCTGCCCAACATTACCTCCCCACCACCACTGCCTGCCCACCATTACCTCCCCACCATGGTTCAGAGAACCGACATGTTGATAAATTAGACACATGTGCAACAATTGGGTATCTTTATTGAGGAAACGTTTCGCCACACAGTGGCTTCATCAGTCCATACAAAGGAGAATCTTGAAGAACAGGAGAATGAGGTAATCAGTCCCTCAACCTTGAGTCGATGTGGTCAGTCCATCAATCTTGAATAGAATACGGCATACGTGCTGAGAAGGAGCTTATAAACCGTTGGCAGGAGAGGTGCAGAAGTCATAGGTCGTGTAACATTTGATCAATGTTGAAGTAGGTCGTGCCCAAGAATTAGGCAAGCGAAGAATTCCCAAGTATTAAGATCCCAAGAAGTTGCAGTGTCTGACAGGTTTGTAGATGAATGGTTCAGAGAACCGACATGTTGATAAATTAGACACATGTGCAACTCTTGGGTATCTTTATTGAGGAAACGTTTCGCCACACAGTGGCTTCATCAGTCCATACAAAGGAGAATCTTGAAGAACAGGAGAATGAGGTAATCAGTCCCTCAACCTTGAGTCGATGTGGTCAGTCCATCAATCTTGAATAGAATACGGCATACGTGCTGAGAAGGAGCTTATAAACCGTTGGACTGATGAAGCCACTGTGTGGCGAAACGTTTCCTCAATAAAGATACCCAAGAGTTGCACATGTGTCTAATTTATCAACATGTCGGTTCTCTGAACCATTCATCTACAAACCTGTCAGACACTGCAACTTCTTGGGATCTTAATACTTGGGAATTCTTCGCTTGCCTAATTCTTGGGCACGACCTACTTCAACATTGATCAAATGTTACACGACCTATGACTGCTGCACCTCTCCTGCCATACGGTTTATAAGCTCCTTCTCAGCACGTATGCCGTATTCTATTCAAGATTGATGGACTGACCACATCGACTCAAGGTTGAGGGACTGATTACCTCATTCTCCTGTTCTTCAAGATTCTCCTTTGTATGGACTGATGAAGCCACTGTGTGGCGAAACGTTTCCTCAATAAAGATACCCAAGAGTTGCACATGTGTCTAATTTATCATCACCTCCCCACCACCACCACCTGCCCAACATTACCTCCCCGCCAAAACTACCTGCACAATATTACCTCCCCATCATCGCTATCTGCCCAACATTACCTCCCCACCATAAGTAAGTGCCCACCATTACCACCCCACCACCACTACCTGTCTATTACCTCCCCACCACCACTATCTGCCCAACATAACCTCCTCACCACCACTATCTGACCACTATTACATCCCCACCACCACGACCTGCCTATCATTACCTCCCCACAACCACTGCCTGCCCAATATTACCTGCCCGTCCCCATTACCTGCCCAACATTACCTCCCCACCACCACTACCTGCCCAACATCACCTCCCCCACCACCACTACTTACCCAACATTAAATCCCCACCACCACTACCTGCCCAAAATTACCTCCCCACCATAACTAAGTGCCCACCACTACCTCCCCACCACCACTACCTGTCCATTACCTCCCCACCACCACAATCTGCCCAACATAACCTCCCCACCACCACTATCTGCCCATTATCACATCCCCACCACCAAACCAGCCCACCATTACCTCCCAACCAGCACTACCTCCCCAACATTACCTCACAACCACGACTAACTGCCCAACATTACAACCCCTACCACCACTATCTGCCCAACATTACCTCCCCACCAGCACTACCTGCCCAACATTACCTCCCAACCACCACGATCTGCCCAACATTACCTTCCCAGCATTACCTGCCCAACATTACTTCCCCACCACTACTGTCCACCATTACGTCCCCATCACCACTACCTGCCCACCATTATCTCCCCTAGATCACTTCCTGCCCAAAATTACCTCCCCACCCCCCGTATCTGCCCAACATTACCTCCCCACCACCATTACCTGCCTAACTTTACCTCCTCACCACCACTACCCGCCCAACATTACCTCCCCACCACCACTACCTGCCCAACTTTACCTCCCTACCACCACTAACTGCCCAACATTACCTTCCCATCACCAATACCTCCCCAACATTACTTCCCCACCACCACTACCTGCCCAATATTACCTACCTACCACCACTATCTGCCCAACTTTACCTCCCCACCACCTGCCCAACATTACCTCCCCATCACCACTACCTGCCCAACTTTACCTCCCCACCAACACTACCTGCCCAACATTACCTCCCCACCACCACTACCTGCCCAACATTACTTCCCCACCACCACTATCTGCCTAACTTTACCTCCCCACCACCACTACCTGCCCAACATTACCTCCCCACCACCACTATCTGCCTAACTTTACCTCCCCTCCACCACTATCTGCCCAATATTACCTCCCCATCACTACCTGCCCAACTTTACCTCCCCACCACCACTACCTGCCCAACTTTACCTCCCCACCACCACTATCTGCCTAACTTTACCTCCCCTCCACCACTATCTGCCCAATATTACCTCCCCATCACTACCTGCCCAACTTTACCTCCCCACCACCACTACCTGCCCAACTTTACCTCCCCACCACCACTATCTGCCTAACTTTACCTCCCCTCCACCACTATCTGCCCAATATTACCTCCCCATCACTACCTGCCCAACTTTACCTCCCCACCACCACTATCTGCCCAACATTACCTCCCCACCACCACTATCTGCCTAACTTTACCTCCCCTCCACCACTATCTGCCCAATATTACCTCCCCATCACTACCTGCCCAACTTTACCTCCCCACCACCACTACCTGCCCAACTTTACCTCCCCACCACCACTATCTGCCTAACTTTACCTCCCCTCCACCACTATCTGCCCAATATTACCTCCCCATCACTACCTGCCCAACTTTACCTCCCCACCACCACTACCTGCCCAACATTACCTCCCCACCACCACTATCTGCCTAACTTTACCTCCCCTCCACCACTATCTGCCCAATATTACCTCCCCATCACTACCTGCCCAACTTTACCTCCCCACCACCACTACCTGCCCAACTTTACCTCCCCACCACTACTTCCCTGCTAGTCTTCACAGACCCGTTCCGCTATGCCATAAAATAAAGTAATTCAGAAGTAACAATTATACTGGCGAGGAGTGTAGGTGCCAACCTCATTATCTTAATGTGTATAACGTGAAGGTTAATCCTAGAGAAGAGTGGAAACAGCAGGGCAACACTACCACCACCATCAGCCAACAGTGCCACCACCAGCTGCTTGTTACAGACATGTTATGGTGCTAGTTCTGATGACTGAGCTGAAGCACCCACTGCTGTTGTTGCTGCTGGAGGAGCTCTTGCTGCTGGAGGAGCTCTTGCTGCTGGAGGAGCTCTTGCTGCTGGAGGAGCTCTTGCTGCTGAGGCAAGTACTGCTGGGAAGTTTTTGACACTTCTGAATAGAGGGAGCAAGTATGTGCGAGGAAGAGAGTTGATGCTGCTTTATTCATCAAAGGGAAAAATCATCTACTAGCACTATGGTGGGGGCATGACAAGACTTCTCTAGGACTTCGAATATAAAGGGTATCCACGAAAACACTCCGTGATTTCAAACAGGTGTAACATGTAATTTTATTGTAATAATCTTTCACAGTTAGTCGCTTCCGATGCAGGATTTCATTCAGTTTCATGTGGTATAGGGCAGCATTAAAGGCACTCAATATGTGCCCCTCTGGTTGCTCGGCAAACATCAATGCGATAGTCCAATTCGGTCCAGATGCTCTGTAGTATATCTGATGTTATGCGTGTGACCTTCCTGTTATACGTGCCTGATCCTCTAGCTTCTGCACTAATCTCTTGTGAGGAACTGTGTCGAAGGACTTCTTGCAGTCCAAGAAAATACAATCAACCCACCCCTCCCTCTCATGTCTTACTTCAGTTACCTTGTCATAAAACCCCAGTAGGTTTGTGACAGGATTTGCCTTCCATGAATCCATGATGGCTGTTGTTTATAAACTTGTCCTGTTCCAGGTGCTCCACCACTCTCCTCCTGATAATCTTCTCCATGACTTTGCATACTATACACATCAGTGACATTAGTCTATAGTTTAGTGCCTCGTTTCTGTCTCCTTTCTTAAAGATGGGGACTACATTTGCCATCTTCCATACCTCAGGTAGTTGTCCAGTTTCAAGGGATGTGTTGAAGATTGTGGTTATTGGCACATACAGTGTCTCTGCTTCCTCTCTAAGGACCCACGGAGAGATGCTGTCCGGTCCCACGGACTTTGAGGTATCAAGGTCACTTAGGAGCTTCTTCACCTCCTCCTCGGTTGTATTTCATCCAACACTTGTTGGTTTATCCCTTGTTAATGTGCCCCTCTGTTTTGTCTTCCCAGTGTCCCTTCTGCCTCCACCATAAATACTTCCTTAAATCTCATGTTGAGCTCCTCACATAATTCTTGGTTGTTTCTTGTGAGCTCCCCACCTTCTTTTCTTAGCCTGATTACCTGATCCTTGATTGCTGTCCTCCTCCTGATGTGGCTATAAAGCAGTTTCGGGTCAGACTTGACTCTTGATGCTATGTAGTTTTTGTACTGCCGCTGGGCCTTCCTCCTTATCTGTGCATACTCATTTCTGGCTCGTTGACTAATCTCTCTATTTTCCTGGGTCCCTTGCCTTCTGTACTTTTTACATTCTCTAGTGCACTTAGTTTTTGCCTTCCTACACCTTCGGGTAAACAAAGGGGTCATTCTGGTCTTCCCATTATTTCTGGTATGCTTGGGAACAAACCATTCCTCTGCCTCCTTGCATTTTGTTCTTGCATAGTCCATCATTTTGTTTACTGATTTTCCTACCAACTCTCTCCCACTGAACCTCCTGCAGGAAGGTCTTCATACCTGTGTAGTCCCCATTTTTATAGTATAGCTTTTCCCTTTCTGCTCCTGTTACCCTCTCCACTTGTATGTAGCTCTACGATGTGTTCAAAGCTCAGAACCATGCAGTCACTAGCTCCAAGGGGCCTGTCAAAAGTGACGTCCTCAATGTCTGAGCTACTCTGGATGAACACAAGGTCCAGTCTTGCTGGTTCATCCTCCCCTCTCTCTCTGGTAGTGTCCCTAACATGTTGGTGCATGAGGTTTTCCAGCACCACATCCATCATCTTGGCTCTCCATGTTTCGGGACCCCCACGTGGCTCCAGCATGTGTGTTTGTGAGTGTGAGAGTGTGTGTGTGTATGTGTGTGTATATGTGTGTATGTGTGTGTGTGTGTGTGTGTGTGTGTGTGTGTGTGTGTGTGTGTGTGTGTGTGTGTGTGTGTGTGTGTGTGTGTGTGTCTCATGTCGGGTTTCGAAATGTGGATCGGGTAATAATCACTCACGTAGGAAGTTAAGTACTACATATACTAGACAGAATACATGGGGAGCACCAAAGCCTAACTTACCGTCTGTCCTAACATCTCACTTCAACTGACTCACAGTGCCTAGAGGGTGAGTGGCATACAAATCATGCTAGGTCAGCTGTAACAGTGAATAACAGTGATTCATGCCAAAGCAGAGGATCAGTAACGGCTGGTGTATGAGTCATTACTACTGACACTAGTAACTGGTTACTGGTACTACTGAGATAACTGGTACCACTGAGAGCTCAGCAACACTAACGTATGGCATCCCAACATACAACTAATACAAACTAGAGACGACAGGCGTATGTCTTGAGATGATTCTATACAATGTCAAAGTACACAACAACTGAACATTATAACATACATAAGGAGAATATCAAAATGGAAATTAATGTAATGGAACATATTGTAAGGGAACTTGTAACAGGACTTGTTGTAATGGAACGTATTGTAATGGAACGTATTGTAATGCATTACAAGGTATGATATAGCATAATTCATAGAATGAGGCTAAACGACAGGAATATACAATAAAAGTGATAAAAAAAATTGATTGATTGATCTGTATTCACGTGATCTATGGATTCTGAGGAAGGATATATACAAAGAAAGAAGTGTTTAACAAGAAAGGCAGATTTGGTGCACTCAAATCTAGACTGTTAAAGCTCAGAATTCAGAGAGAACGTGAACACAAAATAAATTCTTGAATAATGATAAGTTGATATTGTAGTAGACAATAGAAATACATTGTAAACTATATTATTCATCTATACAGGTTATTTACATTTAACCCCAACTCTGCTAGGGTAAGATATACATATGCCGAATGGGTATCATCTCTAGGAGGGTCAAACTCTTTTGCACTGACTAACTCATGCCGTGGTTGAGGCAGATCTGAAATGGTAGTTACAAATGATACTTGAGGATTTTTCAATACCTGTCATGTACGTAGGGAAAAACGACATTCAGGTTGATCATCTGAGTATCAGAGGTAGAGGGAACAGAGTCAGGAGGATTACATAAGAAACATAAGAAAGGAGGAACACTGCAGCAGGCCTGTTGGCCCATACTAGGCAGGTCCTTTACAATCCATCCCACTAACAAAACATTTGCCCAACCCAATTTTCAATGCTACCCAAGAAATAAGGTCTGATAACTCTATCCACTAATATATGCAAGTCCCGCTCAAATCCAACCCCTCTTGCTCATGTATTTATCCAACCTAAATTTGAAACTACCCAAGGTTTTAGCCTCAATAACCCAACTAGGTAAGACTGTTCCACTCATCAACTACCCTATTTCCAAACCAATACTTTCCTATATCCTTTCTAAATCTAAACTTGTCCAATTTGAATCCATCATTGTGGGTTCTCTCTTGGAGAGATATCCTCAAGACCTTATTTATATTCCCTTTGTTAATATCCATCTTCCACTTGTACACTTCGATCAGGTCTCCCCTCATTCTTCATCTTACAAGTGAATGTAGTTTAAGAGTCTTCAATTGTTCTTGGTATGGAAGATTTCTAATGCTATGTATTAATTTAGTCATTCTTCGCTGAATGTTTTCTAATGAATTTATATCCATTCTGTAATATGGAGACCAGAACTGAGCTGAGTAATCTAGGTGAGGCCTTACTAATGATGTATAAGGCTGCAGTATAACCTCTGGACTTCTGTTGCTTACACTTCTTGATATAAATCCCAATAATCTATTTGCCTTATTATGTACACTTAGGCATAGCTGTCTTGGTTTAAGGTTGCTGCTTACCATAACCCCCAAGTCCTTTTTGCAATCTGTACGGCTAAGTTCTACATTATTTAACTTATAAGTGCTAGGGTTATGGACACTCCCGAGCTTCAGAACCTTGCATTTATCTACATTGAACTGCATCTGCCACTTTTCTGACTAAGAATAGTTAGTCTAAATCCTCCTGAAGTTCCCTAACATCTACGTTTGAATCAGTTATCCTACCTATCTTTGTGTCATCGGCGAATTTGCTCATATCACTAGTAATACCCTCATCAAGGTCATTGATATATATTATAAACAACAACAGCCCTAAATCTGATCCCTGTGGTATGCCACTTGTTACAGATCCCCACTCGGATTTAACCCCATTTAAGCATACTTTCTGCTTCCTATTAGTGAGCCATGACTCGACCCATGACAGCACTTTTCCCCCAATGCCATGAGCTGCCACTTTCTTTAACAGTCTCTGGTGTGGTACTCTATCAAAAGCCTTACTAAAATCTAAATAAACAATATCGAATTCTTTACCGTGATGAACGGCCTCAAAAGCTTTACTGAAGAAGGTTAATAAATTAGTTAGGCAGGAACGGCCCCTCGTGAATCCATGGTGAGTATCATTAATCAAGCTGTGCTTATCCAGATGGCTTCTTATATTATCAGCTATAATTGACTCTAGTAATTTGCCTACAATTGAGGTCAGGATTGTCAGAGTCTGTTACATTAGTCTGGGTAGGAACATCATCATCATCGCATACTAACTTCATATGATCCAAATGCGATTCTTTATACTGACCTGTACTAATTTCTCTAACCTTATACTTATTGCCATTGATATATTCAACTACTCGATAAGGACCAACAAACTTTTGATCAAGCTTAGGCATTGCAGATGTTTTGTTAGAGTTAGTCAGCATAACTCTCGAACCTGCTTTGATTCTGGACAGCTTTGCTCGAATATTAGTGACTCTTGTAAATTCTGTTGTTGATTTATGAAGTGTTTCACGGATTCTTCTAAAAACACTGAGCTAAGCTGGCACGAGTTGCTATGAAATCATCAACAACTAAGGCAAACACTTATCTACACCGTACAATGCATAATGTGGAGTGTCACCTATATAAACATTGCAAGCAGAATTTATGGCACACTGCACACCAGGAATAACTTCATTCCAAGTTTCACTATTGAGATTGATAGTGGCTCTCAAGACATCAAGTACTTTCTTATTGGTGCGTTCCACCAATCCATTGCTGGCAGGATGGTGAGGAACAATGGTAGATTTAGAGATCTTGTACAAAGTACACAATTTTTCAAGAATCTCATTACAGAATTCACCTCCATTATCGGTTACTAGGGACTTAGGAGTCGTAAGCCTGTAGATGCGGTCTTTAAACACTTTAGCTACTGTTTCGGCAGTCTTATCTGCAATAGGCGCTAACTCACAATATCTGGTGAAATGATCTACCATAACACACAAATGTTTGTTGCCCTGGAGGGAACATTGGAAATTAGTTAACAGATCTAGCGCAACTCCAGGTGTATCCAACTAGTTGGATACACCTGGGGTGATTTAGGACACCATCAACATTACCTTTATGTTGCATGCAGACACTACACACACAAATATCAGCTGCCATACGAGGCCAAAAGTATTTCAATCTGGCTTGCTTTACAGAACGATCCATACCAGGGTGCACAACACCTGGTACATCGTGAACTAGCTGTAAAGCTACATTCACTAGTGAATGTGGAATTACTAACTGGTATACCCGTCTGCTAGGAGTACCAAACTTAGCTGTTCAATACAGTAATCATGGTTCATGACAAAGTCACTAATGGGTGCTGGTGGCTTCACAGTCAGAATAAGATCTTCCTGGAGCAGGAATCGAATCACACCAGGTCACATGGGATTTGTTCTTTGAAAGCATTCTTTACATCTTTGGCAGTAAATGGAGGGTCTGCAGTTACTATACTAACATGTCGCAATAAAGCATCTGCGACTACATTTGACTTGCCAGGTAAGTGTCCATGGGTGAGATTGAACTCTTGGATAGTCAAGGTCCATCTGGCTAACCTTCCAGTAGGTTGTTTCTTCTGGAATAAAGGTATCAGTGGAGCATGGTCTGTCAAGACATGAACAGAGTACTGATAAATAATGTCTCTGAAGTGCTTTAAAGACCATACTATTGTTAAAGCTCCTTGCTCAGTTATTGTACAAATACATTCAGCCTTCGTAAGGACTCGGCTAGCAAATGCAACTGTGTTGTACTTGCCATCATTCTTCTGAGCTAGTACGGCACCTATGCCAATTGAACTAGCGTCAGTTGTCAGATAGAAGGGCTTATTAAAATCTGGAAATTTCAAAATTGGAGCAGATGTTAGCTTTTCTTTTAGAGTTTGAAATGCTCTTTCTTGACGGAAGGTCTAAACGAAAGGAGCATCTTTCTTAAGCTGCTATGGAAGAAAAACTGGCAATGAAAGATCTATAAAAACCTGCTAAGCCCACAAAGGATCTTATGGCATCAGCAGTTTTGGGAGATGGAAAATTTAATACTGCAGTTACTTTACTTTGATCAGTCCTAAACCCTCTATGAGTGACTATGTGACCAAGAAACATGATTTCTGATCTGAAAAATTGATATTTAGACAGTTTGATCTTTATATTGGCTTCTTCAAGCTTACCAAGTACTACATCAAGTCTTTTCAAGTGCATATCCATGTCTTCAGACATGACGATTACGCCATCTAAGTACACCATGAGTCCTCTGAAGATATTAGTCAATAGCCTCGAGAATGTGATAGGGGAAGATCGTAACCCAAAGGCCATATAGAGGAAGTGATAATGACCTACAGGAGTGGAAAATGCAGTTAGCTCTTGGCTGTCCTCATGAAGAGGGACTTGCCAAAACCCTTGTAACAAGTCCAGGGTCGAAAAGACTTTATCTCTGATGATACGTAAAAGATCACCAAGTACAGGAAGTGGGAAGTGATCTGGAATAGTTTTCATATTTAACTTCCTCAAGTCAATCACTGGGTGCCAAGTACTGTCCTTCTTGGGTACTAGAATCAAGGGCACATTCCAGGGTGAATTGCTAGGTGCAATAACTCCATCAACTAGCATCTGACTGATCAACTCTTCTGCGACAGCAACTTGTGAATGAGGCATTCTGTACACAGGTATATCAATAGGTCTGGTACAAGGCTCAAGTGGGATACAATGGGACAATAAGTTCGTTATGCCCATCTTCTCACCTGGTAAGGCAATAGCTTTACAACGTTTGTTCAACAGAGTCAACAAACGCTTGACCTCGTCTGTGATATCAGTGGGAGCTAAGTCTGGTGGAATGGATTGATCCAGTGAAGTGGATGGTGTCTCCCTGGTACAAATAGCACCAACCCACTGGCCAGGTGACAACTCCTCCTCTACCTGAACAAGAACATAAGAACATAAGAAAGAAAGAAGGAATAATGCAACAGGCCTACTGACCCATGCGGAGCAGGTCCATGGCCCCCCTCCGGATTAGCCCAATGACCCCCCCACGCGGATTAGCCCGATGACCCACCCAGTCTGGTCACCTCCATTCAAGGAAGGAGCACGGCACCAGACCAAGCAGCACAAGCTAGTCAGGTCTAACTCACACCCACCCACAACCACTTATGTATTTATCTAACCTATTTTTAAAACTATACAATGTTTTAGCCTGAATAACTGTACTCAGGAGTTTGTTCCACTTATTCACAACTCAACTACCAAACCAGTGCTTTCCTATATCCTTCCTGAATCTGAATTTTTCCAACTTGAAACCATTGGTGCGAGTCCTGTCTTGGCTGGAAATTTTCAGCAAGCTATTTACATCCCCTTCATTTATTCCTGTTTTCCATTTATACACCTCGATCATATCCCCCCTAATTCTACGTCTTTTGAGAGAGTGCAGATTCAGGGCCCTCAGTCTATCCTCATAGGGAAGATTTCTGATACATGGGATCATCTTTGTCATCCTCCTCTGTATGTTTTCCAGAGCATTTATATCCATTCTGTAATACAGTGACCAGAACTGAGCAGCATAGTCTAAATGAGGCCTAACCAAGGATATACAGAGTTGAAGAACAACCTGAGGACTTCTATTATTTATGCTTCTAGATATGAAGCCAAGAATTCTGTTAGCTTTATTGCAAACACTAATGCACTCTTGTCTTGGTTTTAGATTACTGCTAACCAGAGCTCCTAAATCCTTTTCGCAGTCAGTAGTATTAAGATCTACATTATTTAGTTTATATGTGGCATGGTTATTTACCTGTCCAACATTCAGAACTTTGCATTTGTCAATATTAAACTGCATCTACTACTTCTCCGACCATTGCATCAGTCTATTCAAATCATCCTGGAGTGCTCTAGTGTCGTCATTAGAATGAATTGGACGGTCTATTTTGGTGTCATCAGCAAATTTGCTTATGTTGCTATTTATTCCCTCGTCTATGTCGTTTATGTAAATTGTGAACAACAATGGGCCCAACACTGACCCCTGAGGAACACCACTTGTGACGTGCCCCCATTCTGATTTCTCCCCATTTATGCAATTTCTCTGCTGCCTATTTATCAGCCATGCCTCTACCCAGGAAAAAAATTCTCCTCCTATTCCATGTGCCTTAAGTTTCCTCAATAGCCTCTGGTGTGGAACTCTATGGAAAGCCTTACTGAAGTCCATATACAAAATATCATATTCATTACCATGACCTACCTCCTCAAACACCTTAGTGAAAAAAGTTAGTAAATTTGTAAGACAGGAATGCCCCTTTGTAAAACCGTGTTGAGATTCATTAATCAATCTGTGCCTATCAAGATGGCTATGAATTGCTTCGGCAATTATTGATTCCATAAATTTTCCCACTATGGAGGTAAGGCTTATTGGTCTATACTTCGAAGCCAAGGACCTGTCACCTGCCTTGTAAATAGGTATTACATTTGCCATTTTCCACTTATCAGGCACTATGCCAGTTTGTAGTGCTATGTTAAAAAGATAAGCCAAATGTATGCTAAGTTCCTCTTTACATTCCTTTAACACCCTTGCAAACAGTTCATCAGGACCTGCAGATTTGTTAGGTTTTAGTTTCTCTATTTGTCTGAGGACCATGCCACTAGTTACCACAATCGTGCATAGTTTATCATCCTGTTCTACATAATCTATTATTTCAGGAATATCGCTAGTATTTTCCTGAGTGAAAACTGAGAGGAAGTAGGTATTGAGAATTTCACACATATCCTTATCACTGTCAGTGATCTGACCAGAGTTACTCTTAAGTGGGCCAATCTTGTCCCTAATCTTACTTCTGTATACCTGAAAGAACCCTTTTGGGTTAGTCTTTGAATCCCTTGTGACCTTAGCCTCATAATCCTTTTTTGCTTTTCTTATTCCTTTCTTTATTTCTCTCTTTAACTGAATATATTGGTTTCTTAACTGCCCATCCCCTCTTTTGATACGCCCATATATGTCTCTCTTTTGACCAGTGAGATGTTTTAATCTATTGTTCATCCATTTGGGATCATTTTTGTTTGATCTAATTTCCCTACTCGGAACAAAAGTTGTCTGGGCAGCTAGAACTATGCTCTGAAAAACGTCATATTGGCAACCAAGATCACCTACCTGACCTAAAGTCAGGACATCCCAATTTAGCCCACCCAGGTAATTTTTCAGTCCCATGAAGTCGGCCAAGCGAAAATCTGGGACAGGGATTTGATTGCAGTTATCTGGGTAATTCCATGATATATTGAAACTAAGTGATTTGTGATCACTTTCCCCAAGCTCATCATTAACCTCAAGATTATTAATTAGTGAATCTTTGTTGGCAAGAGCCAAGTCAAGTTGGCTCTGTCACAACCTGTTCTAAAAAGCAATCCTGAACCGTATCAAGAAAGTCACTGAACTCAAGATTTCCTGTCATATTATTCCAATTAATTTGTCTAAAGCCCATTATCACAACGTTTTCATATCTAGATGACTTATGAATTTCGTCCCATAACAGCTTACTGCACTCCCTTTCAAGGTTTGGGGGCCTATAAATCACACCCAAAATTAATTTGTCACGTCCCTCGAGAAACTGTAGCCAAACAGATTCTGCATTCGATGTTTCTAATCTTATATCATGTCAAAGACAACAATTTAAATTTTCTCTGACATACATCGCCACCCCACCACCCTTCCTGTTGACCCTATCACTGTGGAATAGTTTATAACCCTGTATGTTGCATTCAGAAGGCATTTCTCTATCTTTCAGGTTGAACCAGGTCTCTGTTATAGCAATAATATCTATATTACCAACACTTACAAGTAATCTTAGCTCATCTATCTTATTTCTTAGACTCCTACTATTTGTATAGTAAACCTTAAGGGAGCTAGTCACTCGTTGCCCTCTACTATCTCTCTTTGTTTGTTGATCAATTGATTTGCCATTACTAGCAACTTTATTTTGAATATTGTCTTTTAAACATATCCCTGAGGTATCCCAGTAATAACTGCTGTTTTTAACCCTAATGCTGCAGCCTGATTGTTTCCCACAAACACCCATACTTCTATAATCTATCAGTTTAAATTCCAAGACAAGTCATCAATTACCCTCTCAATCGAATTGGCTAATGCAATCACTCCATCCCCAGAGAGATGAACCCCATCCCTTGAATACGTATCACGTTTGCCAAAGAATAGGTCCCAGTTATCAATGAATGGGATTGCAAGTTCCAGGGTAAGGATAGTGAGCAAGGTCAACAAGATTGGTATTTGCTCTGAGATGAACACTGCGATCAGGAGTGTTAGCTAGGAAGAAATGGATCATACTATCTCTTACAACATGTAAGGATGGCTCAACAAATAAACCCTTAACTTTGCAGGAATTGCTATCAACTAGAATGTTATCACCATCTGGACCACTAGGAACCACAACACTCTAGTGAGGCACGAGCTGCGACAGGAATGTCTTTCTGCAGACAGCATGTGACATCAACAAGAGATGGCATTACTAGTTTCAAGTAATCATTTTCCGACAAGGAATCTCCTGTTGAGAAACTACTACTTGAACTAGCAGGGATAGGCTCAGCACTCAAGGTAGTCAAAGCATCCTTGGACACTTAAGGCAACTGGACACTATCTTGCAAGCCTGAAGTTGCAAGTTGAACACAGGAGTGACAGGATCGCCAGTGCCTGACCACTTGGGTACACTACTGGAAAATGTACTGGCTTGAAAGGACTTAATCCGAATGTCGTACTCTTCAGCAGTATGGCAGATCTTGGATCCAAGCTGGTAACCCCAATGTCATGTGGGGGTTCGATAACGTGGAGTGGGAAATAACACTCACGTTGGATGTTCTAGTATATTGGGTGGAATATAGGGGGAGCACCACCTTTGACTTGCTGCCTGTCTAACGCCTCTACTTGAACTGGGTTGCTGAGTGCCTCGGAGGGTAGCGGCATTCAAAACAAGGTCAGCTGAACAGTGAATAACAAGTGATTCACACAGACGGTTGGTAGTGAGTCATACTACTGGTAACTGGTTACTGGTAACTAATACTACTGAGAGCTCGACGATGCTAACATATGTCGTCGCGACATACAGCTAATACAAACTAGAGACGGTAGGCATACGGCTGGGCTGATTCTATACAACGTCAAAGTACACAACAATTGAACATTATAACATACATGAGTAGAATATTGGAATGGAAGCTAACGTAAATGACTATAATGAAACTTACTGTAATGCATTGCAAGGTATGATATAGCACAACTCATCGAATGAGACTCAACATTGAGATTACACAATAGAAGTGATAAAAAAATTTTGATCGATCGATCGGTATTCATGTGGTCTACGGATTCTGAAGAAGGATATGTACAAAGAAAGAAGCGTTTAACAGAAAGGCAGACTTGGTGCACTCAAATCTAGACTGTTAAATCTCAGAATTCGGAGAGAACGCGAATACAAAAACAAATATTCTTGAATATTAATAAGCTTATAAAGTAATTATTCATCTACACAGGTTATTTACATTTAACCCCAACTCTGCTAGGGTGAGATTGACATATGCAGAATGGGTGTCATCTCTGGGAGGATCAAACTCTGTTGCACTAGCTAACTCATGCCGTATTTGAGGCAGCTCTGAATTGGTAGTTACAAATGATACTTGAGGATTTCTCAATACCTGTTGTGTACATAGGGAATAATGACATTCAGGTGATCATCTGACTGAGTATTAGAGGTAGAGTTTATCTGGAGAGTTTATCTGGAGAGAGTTCCGGGGGTCAACGCCCCCGCGGCCCGGTCTGTGACCAGGCCTCCTTAGGTCAGTGTCCCAGGATGCGACCCACACCAGTCGACTAACACCCAGGTACCCATTTTACTGATGGGGAACATAGACAACAGGTGGAAAGAAACACGTCCAATGTTTCTACTCTGGCTGGGAATCGAACCCAGGCCCTGACCGTGTGAAGCAAGAGCGTTAACCACCAGGCCACCAGAGCCCGTAGAGGGTACAGAGTCAGGAGGATTGTCAGAGTCTGGGATGGAACATCATTATCATCACATACTAGCTTCATGTGATCCAAATACGACTCTTTATACTGACCATTACTAATTTCTCTAAGCTTTTACTTATTGCCAGTGATATGTTCAACTATTCAATAAGGACCAACAATTTTTGATCAAGCTTAGGCATTGCAGACGTTTTGTTAAAGTTAGTCAGCATAACTCTCGAACCTACTTTAATTTTGGACAGCTTTGCTCGAGTGTTAGCAACTCTTGTAAATTCTCCTGTTGATTTATGAAGTGTTTCATGGATTCTTCTAAAGACGCTTTGAGCTAGGCTGGTACAAGTTGCTATGAAATCATCAGGGTTGTAATTTGGTTTTGGATTAGAATATAGCAACTCATAAGGCAAACGTTTATCTACACCGTACAATGTATAATGTGGAGTGTCACCTATAGAAACATTGTAAGCAGAATTTATAGCACACTGCACATCAGGTATAACTTCATCCCAAGTTTCACTGTTGGGATTGATAGTGGCTCTCAAGACATCAAGTACTTTCTTATTGGTTCGTTTGGCTAACCCATTGCTGGTAGGATGATAAGGAACAAAGGTGGATTTAGAGATCTTGTACAAGGTACACAAATTTTCAAGAATCTCATTACAGAATTCACCTCCATTATCTGTTACCAGGGACTTTGGGGTGGTATGCCTGCAGATAATGCATTCTTTAAACGCTTTAGCTACTGTCTCTGTAGTCTTATCTGCAATAGGAACTCACAATATCTGGTGAAATGGTCTACCATAACACACAGATGTTTGTTGCCCTGGAGGGAACATTGGAAATTAGTTAACAAATCTAGCGCAACTCTTTCCCATGGTTTGCTAGTAGATGGATACACTTGGATTGGATTAGGACCATTAGCATTACCTTTATGTTGCATGAAGACACTGCATTTCTTAACATACTCAGAAATATCAGTTGCCATACGAGGCCTAAAGTATTTCAATCTGGCTTGTTTTACTGAACGATCCATACCAGGGTGCTCAACACCTGGTACATCGTGAACTAGCTGTAAGGCCACATTCACTAGTGACTGTGGAATTACTAACTGGTATACTCTTCTGCTAGGAGTACCCAACTCGGCTGTTGGATACAGTAATTCTTGGTTCATGACAAAGTCACTGATGGGTGCTGGTGGCTTCACAGTCAGGATAAGATCTTCCTGGAGCAGGAATCGAATCACACCAGACCACATGGGATCTGTTCATTGAGCATTCTTTACATCCTCGGCAGTAAATGGAGGGTTTGCAGTTACTATACTAACATGTCACGATAAAGCATCTGCGACTACATTTGACTTGCCAGACAAGTGTTCAAAGGTAGGATTGAACTCTTGGATAGTCAAGGTCCATCTGGCTAACCTTCCGGTAGGCTGTTTATTCTGGGATAAAGGTATCAGTGGAGCATGGTCTGTCAAGACATGAACAGAATACTGATAAATAATATATCGGAATTGCTTTAAAGACCACACTATTACTAAAGCTTCTTGCTCAGTTACTGTATAATTACGTTCAGCCTTCGTAAGGACTCGGCTAGCAAATGTAACTGCGTTGTACTTGCCATCAGTCTTCTGAGCTAGTACGGCACCTATGCCAATAGAACTAGCATCAGTTGTCAGATAGAAGGGCTTAGAAAAAACTAGAAATTTCAAAATTAGAGCAGATGTTAGCTTTTCTTTTAGAGTTTGGAATTCTCTTTCTTGACGGAAGGTCCAAACGAAAGGAGCATCTTTTTTAAGCAACTCAGAGGAGCAGCTATGGAAGAAAAATTGGCAATGAAAGATCTATAAAAACCTGCTAAGGCCACAAAGGATCTTACGGCATCAGCAGTTTTGGGAGATGGAAAATTTAATACTGCAGTTACTTTACTTTGGTCAGTCATAACCCCTCTAGAAGTGACTACGTGACAAAGAAACTTGATTTATCTGAAAAAATTTACATTTAGACAGTTTGATCTTTAAAGTGGCTTCTTCAAGCTTACCAAGTACTACATCAAGTCTTCTCAAGTGTGTATGCACGTCTTTAGACATGACGAATACATCATCTAAGTACACCACAAGTGCAGTTAGCTCTTGGCTGTGCTCGTGAAGAGGGAATTGCCAAACCCTTGTAACAAGTCCAGGGTCGAAAAGACTTTGTTATCTCTGATGTTACATAAAAGATCACCAAGTACAGGAAGTGGGAAGCGATCTGGAATAGTTTTCGCATTTAACTTCCTAAGGTCAATCACTGGGCGCCAAGTACCATCCTTCTTAGGTACTAGGATCAAGGGCGCATTCCAAGGTGAATTGCTAGGTGCAATAACTCCATCATCAAGCATTTGATTGATCAATTCTTCTGCGACAGCAACTTGTGAATGAGGCATTCTGTACGCAGGTATATAGATAGGTCTAGTACCAGGTTCAATTGGGATACGATGGGACAATAAGTTCATTATACCCATCTACTCACCTGGTAAGGCAATGGCTTTACGACGTTTGTTCAAGAGAGTCAACAAATGCTTGACCTCGTCTGAGAAGTCAGTGGGAGCTCAGTCTTTCGTCTCAACTGGTGGAACGGATTGATCATATATAGCTCTCAGTAGTATCAGTTCCTAGTAACTAGTTGCTAGCAACCAGTTACAGGTAGTATGAATCACTACCAACCGTCTGTGTGAATCACTTGTTTTTCACTGTTCAGCTGACCTAGCATGTTTTGAACGCCGCTACCCTCCGAGGCACTCAGCAAGCCAGTTCAAGTAGAGGCGTTAGACAGGTGGCAGGTCAAAGCTTGGTGCTCCCCACTATATTCTACCCAACATACTAGAACATCCAACGTGAGTGTTATTACCCAATCCACGTTATCAAACCCCCACATGACAAATTGGTAACCCCAAAATGGTACGATCAAGTCATCAATTTGGGTATGCCATCGGTAAGAGTCGAGCACAATATGTCAGTCTCTCATAGAAGCAAATCCCAGTAGAAGATCACCAGGGAAAGTAATCTGGTCGGCAACAAGGAAGCAGTAAAGTCTCTACCTTGGATAGAAAAGGTGAGGGAAGTCCGACCTCGGACACGCAGGTGAGAACCAGCTACTCCACTAAGGGAGGACACATGAGTCAGTTCTATGAGAAGGACATGTACAAATCATGCTAGGTCAGCTGTAACAGTGAATAACAGTCAGTGATTCATGCCAGAGCAGAGGATCAGCAAGGGTCCGTGTATGAGTCATTACTACTGACACTAGTAACTGGTTACTGGTAACTGGTACTACTGAGATAACTGGTACTACTGAGATGTGTGTGTGTACTCACTCACCTAGTTGTATTCACCTAGTTGAGGTTGCAGGGGTCGAGTCCTAGCTCCTGGCCCCGCCTCTTCACTGGTCGCTACTAGGTCCCTATTCCTTAACCGTGAGCTTTATCATACCTCTTCTTAAAGCTATGTATGGATCCTGCCTCCACTACATCGCTTCCTAAACTATTCCACTTTCTGACTACCCTGTGGCTGAAGAAATACGTCCTAACATCCCTGTGAGATTTATCTGTGTCTTCAGCTTCCAACTGTGTCCCCTTGTTGCTGTGTCCCATCTCTGGAACATCCTGTCTTCGTCCACCTTGTCAATTCCTCTCAGTATTTTGTATGTCATTATCATGTCCCCCCTATATCTCCTGTCCTCCGGTGTCGTCAGGTCGATGTGTGCGTGTGTGCGTGTGCGTGTGTGTGTGTGTGTGTGTGTGTGTGTGTGTGTGTGTGTGTGTGTGTGTGTGTGTGTACTCACCTATTTGTGGTTGCAGGGGTCGATTCATAGCTCCTGCCCCTGCCTCTTCACTGATTGCTACTGGATCCTCTCTCCCTGCTCCATGAGCTTTATCAAACCTCGTCTTAAAACTATGTATAGTTCCCGCCTCCACTACGTCACTTTCTAGGCTATTCCGGCAACTCTTTGACTGAAGAAATACTTCCTAACATCCCTTTGACTCATCCGAGTCTTAAACTTCCAATTTAGACCCCTTGTTTCTTTGTCCCATCTCTTGAACATCCTTTATCCACCTTGTCTATTCCACGCAGTATTTTATATGTTGTTATCATGTCTTCCCTGTCCTCCAGTGTGTACTGACCTGAGGTTATAGGGGTCGACTCATAACTCCTGGCCCCGCCTCTTCATTGGTCACCACTAGGTCCACTCTTTCCTCTCCATGAGCTTTATCGTAGCTCTTCTATGTGTGGTAACTGCTTCCACTACCTCACTTTCAGACAATTCTACTTCCTAACAACTCTATGACTGAAGAAATACTTCCTAGCATCCCTGTGGCTCATCTGAGTCTTCAATTTACAACTGTGGCCCCTTGCTGCTGTGTCCCATCTCTGGAACATCCTGTCTCTGACCATCTTGTCGATTTCTCTCAGTATTTTATAATTGTTACCATGTCCTCCCTGTCCTTCATGTCCTTCAGCATCGTCAGGTCGAGTTCCCTCAACCTCTCCTCGTAGGACTTGCCCCTTAGCTCCAGGACTAGTCTCGATGCTAACCTTTGCACTTTCTCTAGTTTCCTGAAATGCTTAGCCAGGTATGGGTTCCAAAATGAAGCTGCATACTCCAATGTGGGCCGGAATGCTCTTAGGTTTGTTATTTCCCATATGCTTCAGCAGTTATTTGGTTGATGTGAGCCTCATTAGATGCGCTCGGTATTATAGACACTCCAAGATCCTTTTCCTTGAGTGAGGTTTGTAGTCTTTGGCCCCCTAGACTGTACTCCGTCTGCGGTTGTCTTTGCCCTTCCCTGATCTACATGACTTTGCTGTTGGTGGGGTTTAACTCCATGAGCCACTTGCTAGACCAAGCCTGCAGCTTGTTCAACTCCCTCTGTAGTCCTGCCTTGTTCTCCTCCGACTGAATTCTCCTCATTAATTTCACATCGTCTGCAAATAGGAACACTTCAGAGTCTATTCCTTCTGACATGTCATTCACATACACCAAAAAGAGCACTAGTCCTGTGAACGACTCCTGTGGAACCCCGATCGTCGTAGGTGCCCAATCTGACACCTCACCACGAACCATGACTCGCTGATGCCTTCCCGGCAGGTATTCTCTGATCCACTGCCTGGTCCTCCAGTTTTTGCACTAATCTCTTGTGTAGAACTGTTACAAAAGCCTTCTTACAGTCCAAGAAAACGCAATCTACCAACCCCTCTCTTTCTCGTCTTACTGCTGTCACCTTGTCATAGAACTCTAGTAGGTTCATGACTCAGGATTTCCCATCTCTGAATCTGTGCCAGTTGTTGTTCATAAGCTCATTCCTTTCTAGGTGGTCCACCACTCTTCTCCTGATAATCTTCTCCATGACTTTGCATACATGTCTGTGACACTGGTCTGCAGTTTAATGCTGTGTGTCTGTCTCCTTTTCTAAAAATTGGGACTACATTTGCTGTCTTCCATACCTTGAGTAGTCACCATTTCAATAGATGTGTCGAAGAATGTTGTTAGTGGTACACAGAGTGCCTCTGCTCCCTCTCTCAGGACCCACAGAGAGATGTTATCCGGCCCCATTGCCTTTGAGATATCTAGCTTGCATAGCAGCCTCTTCACCTCCTCCTCGGTTGTATGTATTGTGTCCAGCATTTGTTGGTGTACCCCACCACTCCATTTTTCTGGAGTCCTGTCTCCACTGTGAATACTTCATTGAATCTTGAGCTGAGCTCCTCACATACTTCAAGGTCGTTTCTTGTAAATTTCCCTCCTTACTTCCTCAGCCTGATTGCCTGGTCTTTGACAGTTGTCTTCTTCCCGATGTGATTGTAATAACAGCTTCAGGTCAGACTTGGCTTTCACTGCTATGTCATTTTTGTATTGTCGCTGGGCCTCTCTCCTTACCTGTGCATATTCATTTCTTGCTCGACTATTTTCCTTGTTCTCCTCAGTCCTTTACCTTCTATTCTTCTTCTATTCTCTAGTACCCTTGGTTTTAGCCTCTCTATACCTTTGGGTGAACCAAGGGCTTCTCATTATGTCTGCTGCCCTTGGGTACAAACCTCTCCTCTGCTTCCTTACATTTTGTCACATATTCCATCATCTCATTTACTGGTCCAGTAGGACAGTTCTCTGTCCCACTGGACCTCATGCAGAAAATTCCTCATGCCTGTATAGTCCCCTCTCTTCTAGTTTGGCTTCATTCTTCCTGCCTCCCTCTCCACTTGTAACTATGTACTCGAAGCTTAGAACCACGTGATCAGTAGCTCCAAGGGATCTTTCATATGTGATGTCCACAATATTTGAAGTGCTCCAGGTGCAAATATTGAAGCCATCACAAGGTCCAGCCTTGCTGGGTCATCCTCTCCCTTTATGTGTTGATGATGAGGTTTTCCAGTACCACCTCCAACATCTCAGCCCTCCATGTTTCTGGGCCCCCATGTGCCTTCAGGTTTTCCCAGTCGATTTCTTGTGAGTGAAATTACCCACGACCAGTAGCTTTGTCCTACCCACATGGGCCCTTCTGGCCACTTCAGCCAATGTGTCAACCATCTCTGTTACTCTCATCATATCCTTGTCTCGGCCTCCTGCTATTCTGTGGTGGGTTATACATCACTGCAATCACTACCTTGGAACCTCCAGTCAGAAGTGTTCTTATTATGTAGTCCCTTGTTTCTCCTCTGTCCCCTCCAACTCCTCAAAGTCCCATTGGTTTTTGATGAGCAGTGACATAACCCCCCCCCCAGTCCCTCTGTCTTTCATCAGGATCTGATATCCAGTTACAAAGATGGTATTTATCATTCCTGAGAACTTGGTTTCTGTGAAGGCTATGATGTCTGGTGACACCTCTGTGATTCTTCCACTCCTCCCACTTATTCGTTATACCATTAGCGTTGGTGTGCCACAGCTTCAGTTTCGTTTCCAAAACTGTATTCTAGGGAGGTTGTAGGGGTGGGGGGGGGAAGGTCCTAGCAGGGTGCTATGGGATTCTACTGCATATTGTGGGATGGAGGTTGTGAGTGTGGGGTGCATATTTGGCTGTGGGGTTCTGTGGGTGTTTGTACACACTGCTCCACTCGACTCTGGTTGTTCTCTACTGACTCTAGCCTTGTCTTTCTCTCTTGCCCCTTTTGTCTCTGTGTCCTCTCTCTCAGCTGTTGTCGTTCTGTCCTCATTCTGTCGCAGCCTAAGAACACCCTCTGGTAGATCTTTTAACTAATTTCCATTTTCTCCAGGGCAACAAACATCTGTGTGTTATGGTGGATCATTTCACAAGATATTGTTAGTGCCTATTGCAGATAAGACCACCGAAACAGTGGCTGAAGCATTTAAAGAATGTATCATCTGCAGGCATATGACTCCTAAGTCCTCAGTAACCGATAATAGAGGTGAATTCTGTAATGAGATTCTTGAAAATTTGTGTACTTTGAACAAGATCTCTAAATCTACCATTATTCCTCACCATCCTGCCAGTAATGGGTTAGGAAAACGAACTAATAAGAAAGTACTTGATGTCTTGAGAGCCACTATCAATCCCAATAGTGAAACTTGGGATGAAGTTATACCTGATGTTCAGTGTGCATTAAATTCTGCTTACATTGCTTCAATAGGTGACACTCCACATTATGTTTTGTACAGTGTAGATAAACGTTTGCCTTATGAGTTGTTATATTCTAACCCAAAACCAAATTACAACCCTGATGATTTCATAGCAACTCGTACCAGCCTAGCTCAAAGTGTTTTTAGCAGAATCTGTGAAACACTTCATAAATCAACAGCAGAATTTACAAGAGTCACTAATACTCGAGAAGAGCCAACCAAAATTAAAGTAAATTCGAGAGTTATGCTGACTAACTTTAGCAAAACATCTGCAATGAATAAGATTGACCAAAAGTTTGTTGGTCCTTATCGAGTTGAATACATCCATGGCAAAAAGTATAAAGTTAGAGAAATTAGTACTGGTCAGTATATTATTATTATAATAATAAAGAAGCGCTAAGCCACAAGGGCTATACAGTACTGGTCAGTATAAAGATTCGCATTTCGATCATATGAAGTTAGTATGTGATGATGATGATGGTCCTACCCAGACTAATGTGACAGACTCTGACAATCCTCCTGACTCTGTACCCTCTACTTCTAATACTCAGACGATCAATCTGAATGTTGTTATTCCCTACGTACACAAGTATTGAGAAATCCTCAAGTATCATTTATAATACCAATTCAGATCTGCCTCAACCACGGTATGAGCTAGCCATTGCAACAGTTTGATCCTCCCAGAGATGATACCCATTCTGCATATGTAAATCTCACCCTCACAAAGTTGGGGTTAAATATAAATAACCTGTATAGATGAATAATATAGTTTAAAATATATTTCAATTGTCTTGCAGGAGACTGGAAAAGGCGAATGGGGTAATAGCACCCTGGACAGTGAAAGCCCAACAGTTGCCATTCTACCAGAAATATAAATGCCACTATCGCCGTAAGGTATGGCAACACCGCAACCCAAACAAAAACAGTGACACAGCTCTTATTGTAGCGTTAAGTGGTGATATCCAAACTAATCCAGGACCTCAAACTATTGTACAGAGGCAAAACAGACAGATAAATGACGGTGATAATGATGGTCTAGTAGCTAGGAATGATAACCTTAACTCTATGTGTAATACACAGATAGGTCAATGTGAGACAATAGAAGCATTCTTATTATCTCAGGCACCACCAGACATATGTATACACTGTAGTAAGGTACGAAAAAAGAACAGTAAATATACCTTATGCAAAATGTGTAAGGGTGGGTGCATAATGGATGTGTGTTCTATTATGGTAATGGTACCAGATTTCATTTTGTTTGTAACAAATGCACTTTGGTACAGTTACCCTTTAGCAATGATGACACTGATTTACCTAATTTTAACACAAATGACCCCTTGCCATATACTGATGATTATGATTGTTTTATGAAAACAGGCCTTCACTTTATTCATGTCATTGCAAGATCACTTTTCCAAAATTGCCGGAGATTAGGATTCTAGCTAATAGAACTTGGGTGGCAGTTATATCCATCTCTGAATCCTGGTTGGATGATACGGTGATGGACGACGAGATCAAAATAGAAGATTACAACATAAAACGCATAGATAGGAACAGAATAGGTGGTGAGGTATGTGCCTACATAAGAAATGACTTACCCTACAACCCAAAACCTGATTTAAATGACAAACTGGAGAATCTATGGTTTGAAGTGCTGCTTCCCAAGACCAAACCCATCTTAGTAGGAACTAGTTACCGCCCTCCCACCCATGACCACTTCTTAGAGGACTTTTCGAATCTTGTCCGGATTTGATAACAATTGCGAGACAGTAATACTGGGAGACTTCAATATCTGTTTTCAACAGCAAAATAACGGACTATGTAAAAGGTATAATCAAATTCTGGATTTAAATAGTTACACTCAACTAATTAATACACCAACCCGGATCACAGTTCTCAGCCACCCTAATTGACCACATACTTCGTAACCGCTCTGAGAACATTAGTCAGTAGGCGTCATTACATTTCATCATTTACTGCATCAGGAAAATCACTAGGGAACGAATAGGCCTACACAGGACAATAAAAATGAGATCAACTAAAAATTACAGAAAAGAAACACTGGTAAATAGGCTACACAATTGTGACTGGACAGAGATAACAAGTTGCACGGACGTAAACGATGCCTGGGAAAAATTCAAAACAATGTTCACTACCATCCTTGATAATATTGTACCAGTTAAAGAGGTTAGGATTAAACGAAGAACTGAACCCTGGATGACTACTGAGATATTAGATAATATGAAATTCAGAGACCAGCTGCTAAAAAGATTTAAGGCAAACAGACAGGATATTGCAGCACTAAATGAATTCCAAAGGGTGAGGAACAGGCAAGGTACTATTGCTCAAAATTAGAAGAGTACAAGAATAACCATAAACCCATAGATCGATCTAACATAGTACTAAATATCGATAAAAAGGTATGCCACGAAACATCTAAGGTGGCAAATTGTTTTAATTCATACTACACAACTGTCGCATCAACACTAGTAAGTAAACTACCAGCTGCATCAAATACCTTTAACACAGACTCTGATAAGTTTAAAACATAATATACCAATAAAGGGGTAACCCCAAACAGTTGTCAACTGTGTATCTCATGACTTGGTGCAAAAAGAACTAAGCAGGTTAAACCCAACTAAGAGCACCGGCCCAGATAACATCCCGTTTAAGTTCCTCAAAAAATGGTGCTTCTGAATTGCCAATCCCCATTGCTCACATAATAAATTTGTCCATCACCACTAATACCGTACCAGAGGGGTTCACGGAATCCAGAGTTACTCCTATCTTCAAGAAAAATAGTAGGTCTGATGTCAGCAACTATAGGCCTGTTAGTATGACTCGTTACCGTGACTCGTTGCCTACCTGTATTCTCTGATCCAATGCAGTGCCTTCCCTATTATACCTACCTGATCCTCCAGCTTTTGCACTAATCTCTTGTGAAGAACTGTGTCAAAAGCCTTCTTACAGTCCAAGAAAATGCAATTACACACCCCTCTCTCTTTTTTCTCTCTTTCTTGTCTTACTGCTGTCATTTTGTCGTCGAACTCCAGTAAGTTTGTGGCACAGGATTTCCCTCCCCTGAAACCGTGCTAGTTGTCGTGAATAATCTCATTCCTTTCTAGGTGGTCCACCACTCTTCTCCTGATAATCTTCTTCATGACTCTGCCAACTATACATGTCAGTGACACTGGTCTGTACTTTAATGCTGCGTGTCTGTCTCCTTTCTTAAAAACTGGGACTACATTTGCTGTCTTCCATACCTCTGGTAGTCGCACTGTTTCGACAGATGTATTGAAGATTGTTGTTTGTGGCACAGACCGTCTCTGTTCCCTCTCTCAGGACCCAAGGGGAGATGTCCGGCCCCATTGCCTTTGAGGTATCTAGTTCGCTTAGCAGCCTCTTCACCTCCTCGTTTTTATGTACAGTGTACCCCACCACTGCGGCTTTCTGGTGTCTTTTCTGTCTCCATTGTAAATACTTCTCTAAATCTTATGTTGAGCCCTTCACATACTTCCCGGTCGTTTCTTGTGGCCTTCCTCCTTCCATCTGCAGACCGATTACCTGGTCGTTGATTATTTTCCTCTTGATGTGACCGTACAACAGCTAAGGGTCAGTCGGCTCCCGGACAGATGGCCGACGGACATTTGGCCCACAGACATTTCACCGATGGGCATTCGGCCGAACGGACATTTCACCGAGCGGACGAAATGGCATTCATCACCTAACCTAACCTAATTTTCCGTTCGGTGAAATGTCCGTTCGGCCAAATGTCCGTCAGTGAAATATCTATCGGCCAAGTGTCCGACGGTCATTTTTCCAACAACGGGGTCAGACACGTGTGTGTGTGTGTGTGTGTGTGTGTGTGTGTGTGTGTGTGTGTGTGTGTGTGTGTGTGTGTGTGTGTGTGTGTGTGTGTTTGTTTTAGGGTGGTCCATTAAAATAAAAGTTTCACATGTTACTGTCTCGCCGCATCGTTATGGTCCTCTCAAAGGAAAACAAAAAACATGTTAAGCCAAGTTACAAAAAAGTTTGTGCTGCCCCAGTGACCTCAAACTTTCACTTCGCCATACACCAGGATATAATGGTTCCTCTCTCTACACAACATGAAGTCAACAACAACCAAAACTCTTCTTTCTGACAGTAGTTGTTAACTGTGAAGAACAGATAATAATAATAATAATAATAATAATAATAATAATAATAATAATAATGAGAGCTTGCAGTGTGGTTGAGGCTCCTTCAAGTTACTTGCTACAAAACTTTACACGAATAATTTTTAGTCAAAAGCAACACAATGAAAGTGAGTGACGAGATAATGTCAGAAATATTAATTATGTGGTGCCTACCAGTGAAGCACTCTAGTGTGTGTGTACATAACTGCTGCTTGCGGGAGTCACTACTCAGCTACTGGCCCCGCTTTTTAATCTACAGTCGCTGGCATTATTGGTTCCTGGCATCGTAGACCCTATCATACCTACTCTTAAAACTGGGTAATGAGTCTGTCTCCACCGATTCCTCATTTAGCTAATTCCATTTACCACTCAAACTGAAAAGTCTTGTCTTCGACTTACCAGTCTTTATCTTCTATCTACAACTCCTCGCCTCTATGCCTTGCATTTCACAAGTCTAGCCCTGTCTGCTCCATCAAATCATCTGAGCATTTTGTATGTCGTAATCATGTCTCTCAAAGTAGTCAGGTTCAGTTTTTTAAGTCTCTCCACATAGCTCAATTTCCTTAGCAACTTGCAGTTATTTGGGTTCAACTAAAGTAACTTTGTTTGACCACTCTTGCAGTTTATCCAAAGGGGCGTTCCTGCCTTACGAATTTATTAACTTTTTTCACTAAGGTATTTGAGGAGGTAGATCATGGTAATGAATATGATATTGTGTATATGGACTTCAGTAAGGCTTCTGACAGGGTCCCACATCAGAGACTATTGAGGAAAATTAAAGCACATGGAATAGGAGGAGAAATTTTTTCCTGGATAGAGGCATGGTTGACAAATAGGCAGCAGAGAGTTTGCATAAATGGGGAGAAATCAGAGTGGGGAAGCGTTACGAGCGGTGTTCCACAGGGGTCAGTGTTGGGCCCCCTGCTGTTCACAATCTACATAAACGACATAGATGAGGGCATAAAGAGCGACATCGGCAAGTTTGCCGATGACACCAAAATAGGCCGTCGAATTCATTCTGACGAGGACATTCGAGCACTCCAGGAAGATTTGAATAGACTGATGCAGTGGTCGGAGAAGTGGCAGATGCAGTTTAATATAGACAAATGCAAAGTTCTAAATGTTGGACAGGACAATAACCATGCCACATATAAACTAAATAATGTAGATCTTAATATTACGGATTGCGAAAAAGATTTAGGAGTTCTGGTTAGCAGTAATCTGAAACCAAGACAACAGTGCATAAGTGTTCGCAATAAAGCTAATAGAATCCTTGGCTTCATATCAAGAAGCATAAATAATAGGAGTCCTCAGGTTGTTCTTCAACTCTATACATCCTTGGTTAGGCCACATTTAGATTATGCTGCACAGTTTTGGTCACCGTATTACAGGATGGATATAAATTCTCTGGAAAATGTACAAAGGAGGATGACAAAGTTGATCCCATGTATCAGAAACCTTCCCTATGAGGATAGACTAAAGGCCCTGAATCTGCACTCTCTAGAAAGACGTAGAATTAGGGGGGATATGATTGAGGTGTATAAATGGAAGACGGGAATAAATAAAGGGGATGTAAATAGTGTGCTGACAATATCTAGCCTAGACAGGACTCGCAGTAATGGTTTTAAGTTGGAAAAATTCAGATTCAGGAAGGATATAGGAAAGTACTGGTTTGGTAATAGAGTTGTGGATGAGTGGAACAAACTCCCGAGTACAGTTATAGAGGCCAGAACGTTGTGTAGCTTTAAAAATAGGTTGGATAAATACATGAGTGGATGTGGGTGGGTGTGAGTTGGACCTGATAGCTTGTGCTACCAGGTCGGTTGCCGTGTTCCTCCCTTAAGTCAATGTGACCTGACCTGACTAGGCTGGGTGCATTGGCTTAAGCCGGTAGGAGACTTGGACCTGCCTCGCATGGGCCAGTAGGCCTTCTGCAGTGTTCCTTCGTTCTTATGTTCTTATATAACCTATTTCTACCACCTATTTTCATCCCCAGTAGTTTTACGTCGTCAGCAAAAATATGCATATGATTTAATCCACTCTGGCAGGTTATTTACATATATTAAGCACAGTAACGGTCCTATTACTGATCGTTGGGTAACTCCATTCGTTACGCTTTCTAATCCTGAAACATCTGCCTTTACGATCACCCATTATTCTGTTTGTTACGTATTCCTTGATCAACTGTAAAACTTTATTTTGTATCACTCCTTGTTCCTTCAGTTTGTTAATCAATCTCTGGTGAGGTACAGTGTAGATATGCAGTTGACCCATCCTCTGCTTTCTTGCTTGATTTCCGTTATTCTGTCACGGAATTCCATGACTTACCCTTCTTCAATCAATGCTGGATTTT